>NC_062979.1:8510677-8815539 GCF_023078275.1 Leguminivora glycinivorella
AAAAAAGTTACATGAAAAGATTTCTTAATTTATATTTAAAGGACATGTGTTAAAATATCTGCGGACCTTATATAGAAAACATCGATGACTCAGGAACAAATATCTGTGCTCATCACACAAATAAATGCCCTTACCGGGATTGGAACCCAGGACCGCGGCTTAGAAGGCAGGGTCACTACCGACTGAGCCATACCGGTCGTCTAAAAACACAATTTCTAGATATACAGAAGTGCAAAAAAAAATTCCTTCGTGTTTTTACGGAAACGCACGAACGTGTCACACTATTACAGTCAGTCTCAGTACAAGACGTACTGACACTGTATCTACTACTAGCATGACAAATACGAACTTTTCCGTAAAAATACGAATGGAAAGCTTTTCGCACTCCATCTGTACTTTAGTATCTATAGATGACAGTTCCATTTTCATTCAAATCATTTGGTTTTGAGATAGTTCTACTTGGTTTAAGAGGGCAGTAATGTATCTTACAATGCAAAGAAAGTATATTTTCAGGTATTAAGGTATTAACGTAAGAAACAGCGGGGCAAATCTCGACTGGTATGGGGGCAATTGTAACTAATCCATTTTTTCTATTATTACACTATGATGTTGAGTTCTACATGTATTTTAGGTAAAAGGACAATTCTTTTAACTATAATGTTCAATTCAATATAAAATTCTTAGTAAGAGATTCTGAACTTATTTCACAGAAGAATTCAATTTAAAAGCCATCAAATTACTCTGCCTTGTGTGCAGTGCAGGTATTATAATACTCGTTTCAAATTAGTTCGATTCTAGACATTCTCCGATGAAAACATTACTAAGAAATGAGGACTTGAGAACTTCAAAACAACGCGACATTTCTTCGTAATCCATTTAAAATTGTTAAGGTAAAGTTGTAAAAGTGTCGTCATTGTGCCAATGGA
Organism: Leguminivora glycinivorella; assembly: GCF_023078275.1. Lineage (NCBI taxonomy): Eukaryota > Metazoa > Arthropoda > Insecta > Lepidoptera > Tortricidae > Leguminivora > Leguminivora glycinivorella. Next base: position 8,511,604 of record NC_062979.1, read on the forward strand.
GTAAACAGCCACTACCGTGTAAAATTTACTTTATACTCTGTAGTCTGTACTTTTAGGTACTTAACTTCAAAAAATATAAACAAATAATTTGTACATTTTAGGGTAGCTACAATAATTTTGGTTAACCAACCAAATACAAAACCTTTGTTCCTGGACCTGTCTTTAATCTTCTTATTTGGTCGTGTTATGTTCTAATTTACCCTCAATGTCTTGAGGAGCATTTTGAGGGTAGATTCAGTTTACATTCATTTAAATACCTAAAGATACAGACTGTAGTAAGTTACCATTTGGGGGCGCTGTTCACTTCCCCATACAATGTCATGTTCTGTATTCTAAAACGTTAAAAACTCATGATGGCTAACGACGTGTCTTGCGTGGGCGACGGTCACACGACCGTCGCGCGACCGTCGCCGTCGCGTCTCATACTTCCATATCGATAAGGTTTGATTTCGTATGCGTCGCATCGCCGTCGCGCGACCTTCGCAAGCCACGGCGTAAGTAGTGAATTACGGGCAATTTAAGCTTAGGTACTGCAAACCCAAATAAGTGAGGAGAAAATATTTTTCATTAAAACAAAGAGATCCTTTCTTTTGAACTTGCGATTAATAATACTTAAAAATATGACCTTGAAAAATTATGCAAATAATATTTAAGGTATTCCAAGTTTTACTGTGGTTAATGGTTATAAAAGCTTGATTATTAATTAGGTCTTCTTGTGTTTCATTTCTTTGTTCTTAAATAGTTATTTTAAATCTTCTTCTTCTTTCATTGCCATGCCCTAACGGACGTCGGCGACCACCTTTGCCATTTCTCTCCTGTTCTTTTTCTCTGTGTTAATCTTAAATTTACCAAAATAAGGTAAATAGATACCTAATTAAAGACCTTCACCTTCGTCACCGTCATCGTAATGGGAAAGTGTGTGTGTCTGTTTGCTTGTCCGTCCTTCACGGCAAAACGGTGCGACGAATTGTCGTGATTTTTTAAGTGGAAATAGTTGAAGGGATGGAGAATGACATAGGCTACTTTTTGTCTCTTTCTAACGCGAGTGAAGCCGCGGGCAAAAGCTAGTAATATTATAAGACGAAAATTATTTTGTCTCAGCTTTATTACTTATATATTAATACTTTAGTTTACTGTATAACCGATTGCATTATGTGGTAAAAAGAATAATGAAAAACTTCTGAACAAAGTTGAAAAAGTCTTATTGGTGAAGTTGCGAATAATGGGGTCTAAGTTCAGACAAGAACTGAATGAATAAGTAGAAAATACTTTTTTTTGTTGCACAACCAAAATTTGACTATTAAGCTACAAAAGATATTATACGGTATGAAAAATGCAATTTATTTATGTTTTAGAATTATTTCAGTGTGTTTTGCATTTATTTCGTAAATTTAACTCTGATAAATCGTTATAATTTACAATCTGACAATATGTTCGCGACTCGCGCTTGACCGCGTGCCAGCGCGAGGCGCCCATCGTTGCCTAGCAACGGAGAGTACAACAGATCAAAATTAATGAATGAATGATAAGTAAAAATTTAGTTCAATTATATGATTTTTTGAACATTGCATTTAATTTATATGCAGGATTTTCGTGTTTCTTTTCTTCCAAAAAGTGTTTGTTATCAAAAATAATGGAATTTAATGTGAATAATCCACTAATCTGATATAAATGAAGATACACTACTGGTCTTTGCGCCGTCGTTGCGTTGAAGGTTTTGCCTTATGACTTTTTTTTGTATTTTTCTCTCAAATGTGATGAAAAACATTGTGTGTAACTCAGGAGGTAAGGATATTAAATACTCGTGTCTATATTCACTCCAGCCTGCGGCTGTCGTGAATATATCAGGACACTCGTATTTAATGACCCCCTTACCTCCCTTGTTGCACAATGTACTATTACCAGCGTATTTAATAATGACAATATAATACCGTGTTAAATAATGTTTTTGAGATCTTAAGCAATTTATTTAAGATTTGATTTTTTTTTACAAAGGACCTAACCACCATTAAGATACAGCTCCTTCAAGTAGCTTTTCAACAAGTTTAATTTGTAAAAAGATTATAGTATTTTATGCAACAGGCGTTTAAAGGAGGTCAAAAAATACGAGTGGCGTGGGTAACAATTTGAGGCGAAGCCGAAAATTGTTATTAAGACGCCACGAGTGTTTTTTGACTCAGTTAGACACCGTTGCATATAATAGTATTTCTACGACCATGCACTTAGTTTTTCTTGAATAACTTCCCATATAACCATAATCGGTCGCCGTTCCTACGCAAATCCTCCTATTTTGTGTACACACATGTCTTCGGGTCTCAATGCTTAGTCGCAGTACGGTCGACGTTTAGTCGCGGCGACCCAAATGGGGACGATTGGTAACAGGCACAAATGGTCACAGAAGTGACAGAAGTGTGCACTACGCGTGCACACATTGTTACCGTTTGGCGACTACTTTCCCAAAATCATTCGTTCATTTCATTCTTTTCAAATGGCGACTGTCAGAGACGTCAAAGTAAAAAAGAAATAAAATCATTTGACATTAAAATGTAATGGCGTAAGAATTTGTTAAAGATAAATATTGTTTGCATTTGTAATATAATGTGGGCTAATTACCATGGCCAATTAAATTGCTCGAGTGATTTCATAAAATAAGTCTAAATTTATCAACGCGCCATCAATTTACCTCAGTTTAACCAGTAATAATATTATTGACTACTCGGTGTTTGCGTGTTATGTATATTGATTGGTGAAGTTTTAGTGCTCCGGTGCATATACTATACTGAAATAATAAAAATAATGCCTAGAAAACCAATAAAGTTGTTAAAATATGGATTAAGACGGTAATATTCCATGTAAAAAACAGTCGCCAAATGGTCACCAAACGGTCGACAAACGGTCGCAAAATGGTCGCTGCGTACACGCGTGACCGAAAGCAGTAAATATTTATTATATTTTCAAAATGGCTTCTTGTATTAATTTTTTCCAGGTATCCTCAAACTTTATAAACAATTAAATACGTACTAAGTTGCCCTCACTAAAGAAGATTAAAAAAAAATTGTAACGTGCGTACCGAGCTGCTGGGTTGTAAAGGATCGGGGGATCATATTATTATGGTCTTCTATAGAGCAACTAGTATTTTGCGGCATTTCACAATTGACACTTGTTGAAGTAGTCGTCATTAATATTACTATCAACATTAATTTCAGCGATCTGTACTTCTTTTGTCAAGATTTTTGTATAGATAAGTGTCTACAAATTTGTAATGTTAAAGAGACATAAATAAAACGTAGTCGAGTAAATAATGTGTTTTTTTTGTAACCCAAACAAAATACTTGTAGATACGAGTGCGGAAAAGAGTAAAATCGATACGAGTAGCGATAAATTAATACACGAACGAAGGGAGTGTTTTAAATCGACACGAGTTGTGAATGTTCTTTTCGCACGTGTATCGTACGACGATTTTCAGTACCTAAATCTAAGCTAAGAGTTTCGACCAGACAAGAAATGAATCATTGCTTGATTTGCTCGCACTACTGCGTTAAAAAAAGCAGCATCTGTACTGAAAAAAACTATCATTGCGCAACAGAAATTCTATTAATATCACAGTAAATACTCTATTTCATTTGATTCCTACTTTTATTGTGTAAAGCAACACTACACTTCATTTTTATCAATAAGAATTAAAAATTATATATTTAATACATTAAGTAACTATAAAGTGCTTATCTATTTGTATTATCATTCTGCACTTTTCTTAACTTTCCCACATTTCTATAAAATGTCGAAGGGTGCTTAAATGGTCGTCGTCGTTTATTATTATTTAATTCGCTCATATTTAAATGATTCAAAGCAACCAGTCCACAACTTCACAAGACAGTTTGAGAAACCTTCGTATTTCAGATTGTCATTTGCGGATACAGTGGTTTAGGAGCAGTTCGGTAATCAGACCTACACATGTGTATACAAATTCTGTCAATGTCACTGTCAGAAACCGCTCTGACAGTGACAATGACAGCCACATATTCGTCCACATGTTGTTACCGTTATGTGTGCAAACGTCGACTAATAAAGTGTCGTTAAAAGTCATTCTGACAGTGACATTGACAGCCACAAATTCGTACACATTTTGTTACCGTAACGAGTGCACACGACGACTACATTTTGTTATTGTATCAATACGGTCGCATTGTTTGCACTACGTTACCACGCGTTATGTCACATTTGACAGCTAGTTACTGATTTGAAGATTTTGCGACTGAAATGGTTGTATGGGTTTCGTGAAATTCACACAGTTTCCTGTATTTTGACGCAAAGGTTTGCACTGTCAGCTCAGCTGCCCAAAGCCTTCCCGCGCACGCGCGCAGTATCGTTATAACAATACGTTGCCATGGTTACAGTGCCAAACGATGCGTTTTCAGTTTTTTCGATACTGCGCGCATGCGCGGAAAGCCGGCGGACGGTGGCTTTGGGGAATAGACTTTTATGTAGGGTTTTAAAGATCTATGCACCCATATAACCATAATCGGTTGCCGTTCCTACGCAAATCCTCCTATTTTGTGTACACACAGGTCTTCGGGTCTCAATGCTTAGTCGCAGTACGGTCGACGTTTAGTCGCGGCGACCCAAATGGGGACGATTGGTAACAGGCACAAATGGTCACAGAAGTGACAGAAGTGTGCACTACGCGTGCACACATTGTTACCGTTTGGCGACTACTTTCCCAAAATCATTCGTTCATTTCATTCTTTTCAAATGGCGACTGTCAGAGACGTCAAAGTAAAAAAGAAATAAAATCATTTGACATTAAAATGTAATGGCGTAAGAATTTGTTAAAGATAAATATTGTTTGCATTTGTAATATAATGTGGGCTAATTACCATGGCCAATTAAATTGCTCGAGTGATTTCATAAAATAAGTCTAAATTTATCAACGCGCCATCAATTTACCTCAGTTTAACCAGTAATAATATTATTGACTACTCGGTGTTTGCGTGTTATGTATATTGATTGGTGAAGTTTTAGTGCTCCGGTGCATACACTATACTGAAATAATAAAAATAATGCCTAGAAAACCAATAAAGTTGTTAAAATATGGATTAAGACGGTAATATTCCATGTAAAAAACAGTCGCCAAACGGTCACCAAACGGTCGACAAACGGTCGCAAAATGGTCGCAGCGTACACGCGTGACCGAAAGCAGTGAATATTTATTATATTTTCAAAATGGCTTCTTGTATTAATTTTTTCCAGGTATCCTCAAACTTTATAAACAATTAAATATGCCGTCGTACTCAGTTGCCCTCACTAAAGAAGATTAAAAAAAAATTGTAACGTGCGTACCGAGCTGCTGGGTTGTAAAGGACCGGGGATCATATTATTATGGTCTTCTATAGAGCAACTAGTATTTTGCGGCATTTCACAATTGACACTTGTTGAAGTAGTCGTCATTAATATTACTATCAACATTAATTTCAGCGATCTGTACCTCTTTTGTCAAGATGTTTGTATAGATAAGTGTCTACAAATTTGTAATGTTAAAGAGACATAAATAAAACGTAGTAGAGTAAATAATGTGTTTTTTTTTGTAACCCAAACAAAATACTTTACGAGTGCGGAAAAGAGGAAAATCGATACGAGTAGCGATAAAATAATACACGAACGAAGGGAGTGTTTTAAATCGACACGAGTTGTGAATGTCCTTTTCGCACGTGTATCGTACGACGATTTTCAGTACCTAAATCTAAGCTAAGAGTTTCGACCAGACAAGAAATGAATCATTGCTTGATTTGCTCGCACTACTGCGTTAAAAAAAGCAGCATCTGTACTGAAAAAAACCATCATTGCGCAACAGAAATTCTATTAATATCACAGTAAATACTCTATTTCATTTGATTCCTACTTTTATTGTGTAAAGCAACACTACACTTCATTTTTATCAATAAGAATTAAAAATTATATATTTAATACATTAAGTAACTATAAAGTGCTTATCTATTTGTATTATCATTCTGCACTTTTCTTAACTTTCCCACATTTCTATAAAATGTCGAAGGGTGCTTAAATGGTCGTCGTCGTTTATTATTATTTAATTCGCTCATATTTAAATGATTCAAAGCAACCAGTCCACAACTTCACAAGACAGTTTGAGAAACCTTCGTATTTCAGATTGTCATTTGCGGATACAGTGGTTTAGGAGCAGTTCGGTAATCAGACCTACACATGTGTGTACAAATTCTGTCAATGTCACTGTCAGAAACCGTTCTGACAGTGACAATGACAGCCACAAATTCGTCCACATGTTGTTACCGTTATGTGTGCAAACGTCGACTAATAAAGTGTCGTTAAAAGTCATTCTGACAGTGACATTGACAGCCACAAATTCGTACAAGTTTTGTTACCGTAACGACTAACGAGTGCACACGACGACTACATTTTGTTATTGTATCAATACGGTCGCATTGTTTGCACGACGTTACCACGCGTTATGTCACATTTGACAGTTAGTTACTGATTTGAAGATTTTGCGACTGAAATGGTTGTATGGGCACGACCCTGTAAATCTCGAATAATAGTTCGGGAGTAGAAAAAAGATAATAGTAAATACTTACAGAGTTTTATTATCTAAATCAGTGGTTAGGCAAAGACAAGTATGGCCCGCAGGCCAAGTCCGCCCCTCGAATGAATGCTATCCGGCCCTCCACCGAATAGCCAGTACTGTAATAGTAAGAGTGCATTTTACGTGCAAATCTGGCCCGCCTCTAAAATTCCTTAAAATGTTGATGGAAAAAGTCGTTCAATACATTCTCAAATAAATAATCTCTTATACTACCATAATTGCCTATATAACATTCTATAGTGTACGTCATAGCCGTCATAGGACCAACATATTATAAGAACGTGATTCAACTGTCCTATTCGTACTACCATCTTTCGAAAAACAAAATAAATGCCTGTGTGGTGACGGGTTAAGAATTTCACCACCCCCTTTCTTCCCGTGGGTGTCGTAGAAGGCGACTGTGGGATATGGGTTAAATTGTGCCGTAGGCGAGAGGCTGGCAACCTGTCACTGCAATGTTACAGTTTCGGTTTCTTTCAACCCCTTATTTGCCAAGAGTGGCACTGAAACGAGTCATGTGCTCTGCCTACCCCTTCATGGGACACAGGCGTGATTATATGTATGTATGTAAAATAAAAGACTTAAAACATCCAACCCAGATACCTATCTTGTAGCATTAGACACTATTACAACTACGAGCGACATCCTTCCATCTAGTGATTTGGGTCACAAGGACCTTAATTAAGTCCATTGCACCGTTAACAAAGGAACAGGAGGCCCCGTAGCCGAATAGCATTTCTACGACGCGAAACGAAAACGAAACTCCGCGAAAGGTAATCTGGCTCTGTCGCGCCAATACGCTAGAGCGATAGAGATAGATATTTACGAGCGTTTCGTTTCGTGAGCGTTTGTGCATTCGGCTACGCACGGCTACGATATTATTAGACTTACTGATTAAAATAGAACTTAGGAGGCTACACACATGGGATACGGCGAAGTAATCACATTGTAATGGATATAACACTTTAAGTTCTCGCGCTTTGTACACATATTTAAAGTCACACACAGGTCGAACGCGATTAATTAACATTATTTTTACCTTTTTTCTCAACGTTTCGGCCAGGTTGCACTGGCCGTGGTCGCGGAAGACTGACGTCCCAGCAAAGTGTCACCGGAGATGTAAACAACACAAAACTACCCGATATTAATTTATATAAATGTTCGGGGTGGGGGGAGGGTTCTGGCCGAAACGTTGGGAAAAAAGGTAAAAATAATGTTAATTAATCGCGTTCGACCTGTGTGTGACTTTAAATATTGAAATGGGTGTCACATATACATATGAGTAAATAGCTTTCGCCCGCGGCTTCGCTCGCGTTAAGTTCGAAAATTCTGGAATGCTCCATACAAACTTTCACCCCCCATTTTAGGGAAGTGGGGAGTTAGAAAGTGACAAAAAGTAGCCTTTGTCATTCTCCATCCCTTCAACTATCTCCACTTAAAGAATGACGCCAATTTGTCGCTCCGTATTGCCGTGAAAGACGGACAAACAAACAGACACACACACTTTTCCATTTATAATATTAGTATGTTACGGAAACGTACTACGAGCACTACATCTGTATATAACTTTGGGAACAGATCAAATACTTTTTAACAAGCAGAAACGCCTGCAAAGAAATAAGCGATTTAAACTGTAAGGCTTTGGTAACTCAGTTGGCAGAGCACTGGAATAATTATCAGTGGCCGTGGGTTCAAATCCAAAACCAGGCAGTATTTTTCTACTTTTAAATTAAAATCAAAGCCAAGATGAACATAAATTAAAAATATTTCATGCTATAGAGCACCGCTAGCAGTAGCAGCTAGCTTTTCTCCAATCAACAGACTTCTGATATCGGATTAAATAATCTGAAGACGTACTAAAGGTATGATAATATCATTAGGATCACGTATGATATTATGTTGTTCAACATCTGCCGTTCTTAGAAAATATAAGCCTTGCACACATAAGAGATTAGACGCTAATACAGAGTCCGTAGCCAAGAGTACAATCGTTAACGCTCCGTAGCGAACGATGCGCAACTGTCTGTGTCACTACCTCAACTACTTGACGGAGCATTCAAGTCAACTCAAAGTCACAGCTATATAGACACATGATTACTCCTAGTAATTTTGGTATGGCAACGCAATCGCTTGCTCCAATTGTGTCAATGTTACATAATTTTAAATTAAAGGAAAAATGGAAAAAATTCACACCTCCGGCAGGACTCGAACCTGCGACCTCTGGCCTTGCCGGAGCCATCGCGCTTCCAACTGCGCCACGGAGGCCTGCTGGATGTGTGCGAATTTATCCATGCCTTCCCTCAATTCTCAACCGCCTTAGGGTGGCGTTATAGCAAACATCTACCCGTAAGAATAGATCTTAACAGGCACTGGAGTCTCAATTTACATTGAGAATTCGCCAGTAACAATGTGCTAACCCATACTAAATTTGTTTTTTATCATGCAGAAACGTCTGCGAGCGATATTACATAATTTTGTGTCAATGTTCATAACCAGCACTTGTGTAATGTGACTTACGCGGAATCGAATCGATTCCGCGCTAAGATTCTATTCAATTGCGCTACTCGTATTATCGTGGTATTTTGCCAGTAAAATTTGTCCTTTGTCTGGTGAGTTGTGACGCGCTCTTTATAAACGCTTTATAATGTGATGTCTGGGTTGTCTGTAGACTCTGTAGTGTCACACCAGGGGGCCGATTTTTGAGTTCGAATTCAGAAAATTGTCACTGAAAATAGTAGGCAATTTCGGTGACAATTTTCTGAATTCTTTCGGCCCCCTGAGCAAGTTGTGCGAGAGGGGCAGTACACTAGACCCCATAGAGAGAGATAAGTTCGATACGCTATGGAGTGTGAATCATTGTACTATTGGCTACAATACATATACACTATAGGTACAGGGAATGCGCGTGATGAATATGCGATTGATCTCTAGTCTGATACCGGTTTTCTGAGTAGGTAATCTGCTTTACTGATTTTCTCATTAATAAGGGATTAGTTTGTCAGACGCATATTTTAGCTTAGATTAAATCTATTAGGATTCCTATGCTGTATTATTTTCACTTAATTAACTCGTCCATTTAATCTATCTAGATTGCTGGATAGTAATACATAATATATAACTATCGTAACTGATCACATGATCGTGGATTAATTTTCAGTTGTTTACTATTGAAGTTAGAGTGCAGACAGTTTTATTAAAATTTTACTTCTTTTTGCCTTTCATACTTCTTTATGTAGCTTTTTTTATATTTTTTGTAGACTGGAAAAATAAGGTAAAAGCCGCGGCATGCGTAGACAGGACTACCTAAACATTTTCAGATGATTTACAAAAAGGCTTTTCATGTTTTCTACATTATCCCTTCTACTCTCACTTTATTGGACTAAAATAACGCCTTAACGAGCATTTTTAACTATAAAACTCCCGTGAGACTCATACATATTTAAAAATATTTTAAGCGGGTTACTCACGTATTAAGTCGAGCAAGGTTCTCGAAATTGAACCGAAACATGTCGAACGCTAGATCGACTTAATACGTGAGTAACCCGTTTAAAATATCCTTAACGAGCATGTCGAATAGACCTCAAGGTTACACATTTGATACAAGTAACAAACAAAAACTGGCGTGTTTAAGGTCACGCACTACCCGGGGGACGCTTCAGTGTGCGTAGCCGAATGCCCAAACAATTCACGATTCGCTCACGATTCTTTCACGATTCGCTCACGATTCTTTCACGATTCGCTCACGATTCATTCACGATTCGCTCACGATTCTTTCACGATTCGCTCACGATTCGTGAGCGTTTCGTGAAGCGTTTGTGCATTCGGCTACGCACACTGGGTACCAAGCTAACGTCAATATCGCTTACGCTTCGTAATTGTATCGTAGCTAAACCTCCCTATCGCTCTTAAGGGCGTAGTCGAATGGCATTTCTGCGACGCGAAACCCCACCGAAACGCCGCAGAAATGTAGTAGATAGATAGCTACGAAAGAGATATTATCGTGAGCGTTTCGTCAGCGTTTGTGCATTTAGACGCTACAGGAGCGAAAATGCTAAAATGGAAAGGAGCCCTTTTTCTAATTTGGGAATGTTAATTAAATATACTAGTGTTATTAACTAGCTTTATAGAAAAAAAAATGTCCATTCCGAACAACTCAGTTAAAAGATATTGCGAAATAGTATTTTATGCAACAGGCGTTTAAAGGAGGTCAAAAAAGACGAGTGGCGTGGGTAACAATTTGAGGCGAAGCCGAAAATTGTTATTAAGACGCCACGAGTATTTTTTTACTCACAGTTAAACACCGTTGCATACAATACTTTTTCTACGACCATGCATTTTAATAGTTTTTCTTGAATAACTTTCGTGAAATTCACATTGTTTCACTGTCACTCACACATTCACAAGGTTTGCACTGTCAGCTCAGCTGCCCAAAGCCTTCCCGCGCACGCGCGCCGTATCGTTATAAGGCGTTTCCATGGTTACAGAGCCAAACAATGCGTTTTCAGTTTTTTCGATACTGCGCGCATGCGCGGAAAGCCGGCAGACACTGGCTAGGGAGTAGACTTTTATGTAGGGTTTTAAAAAATCTTTAAAATCAAGGTTCCGCTCTTAACTGTTTACTCCTTCAAACCTTAATCAATCGTAACAAAATTGATAATCTGAATAACGATGAAATTATCTTCTGTGACGGACCGTTTAGTTTTTTTGGCTAATTGTTACCAATTTCGAATACCACACCTTTTTTGGCGCCACAATCAATAAGGCCGTTTTTGGAAATTTTTGATAGGCTCTAGCGTCTTTAAAAATAATCTGTGTTGAAAAAATCAGTGCTCCATCTTCTAAAACCAAGGAGGAAATAGTCGAGAGCATTTGCATGGAGAATTGACCCCTCCTGTATCGTCTTAGGCTACGCACATGTACAGTGGCGCGACAGAGACCGATTGCATTTCCATCACCACGTAATGTCAACGATTGTCACTTCGGGTACCCCGGCAGCTCACGCATTCTACCGTATACTGTGTCAATTTTGTTTCAACTATAGTAATTTCATTATGAACTATCTTTCATAGAAATCAAACATAATCACTAGTTTCAGAGAATTGCGTAACGGTTCCGCCGATATGACTGTGAGTAAATATTTATTGGTTCCATGATATATTTGAAACCGACATTCGACATCTGAAGATGATACTGCACGATTCGAGTAAGTTCATAAGTCGAGTTCCAATACGACGATGTTTAGTATTTACTCTCCCTGTTTGCATATGTATATTTATATTAAACATAGTTATATGCTTCTTACATGCGATTTCAATTATGAATATTATGATACATGCGCACAGCAATATTCGTATGTGAATTTCGCCAAAGTCTGGTGCTTATTTCAATTTCTTGTTTTATATTTTCTTCGATACGAAAAGCAGGTGCAGATACAGAAGCAATAAATTTTGCTCCATATGATTTCGACTTTCTCATTTTGTACCTTTAAATTGCGAGTAGAACGCTGTATAATATTTTTACTCGCATTGTAATTTAAAATAGCAATTAGATATAAATTTTATAGAAATTACTATCGCTTCGGTTAATGAATCCCAATTTTAAATTATGATGTAAAAAGATCACATGAACATGTTCACCTCTACAGGTCGCAATTCTCAACCGAATCTCGAAATTGTGCGACTAGATTCCATTATTAAATATATTTTCTTCTACGATCCACATTTTCTTTAAAATTACATAAAAGACTAATCCACCGCAATACAATATATTAACGAATGTCGTGTTTTTTTTACAGAGTTACCGTAAAAATGTATGGACTTATGCATAGAGGAGATATAGCCGGAGGCCGTTTACAATATATTATTATATACTAGCTTTTGCCCGTGGCTTCGCTCGCGTTAGAAAGAGACAAAAAGTAGCCAATGTCACTTTCCAACCCTTCAACTATCTCTACTTAAAAAATCACGTCAATTCGTCGCTCCGTTTTGCCGTGAAAGACGTACAAAAAAACAGACACACACACTTTCCCATTTATAATATTAGTATGGATAAGGTCAATACGGGTAAGTGTGTCATAAAAGTAAGTGTGTCTGGCCTTCTCATTTGGCCTAAATATTTAAACGATGTGTTTATTGAAAGTTCAATACGTTTACCACTAATCGTAAGTAGCAAGATGCAAAAGTATGAACTGTCAAAACCACCAGTGATAATGAGTAAAAAAGCCAAAAGGCCAGACACACTTACTTTTCCTTACCCATCAGACCCGTATTGACCTTACCTCTAACTCTAAATACTGTGAGCAAGGTAAATTGTTAAAATTAAACTAGTTTCTAATTGTTTATTACATTACAAGATATTTAACTAAAACGGAGAGGAATTTCTGGACGTCCCTAGGGTTTCATTACCGCTTCATCCTCAAGTTTTAATTGCAAATCTGTTAACTTTATACGTTTCAAGTGCCAATGTTGTTACATGAGAAGGGTTGCCGTTTTGTTTTGGGACTTTTACTAAGTATGTATAAACATTAAATATTTTATGTATAAACATTAAATATTTTCAGATGTAACAAAAACGTAAAACATGTGCCTTAAATTGGCGTGACTTTCTGACTTTCAGAAACGCATTGTAATTTGTGCAAATTGAAGAATAAAGAGTTGTGATTTCACTTTTGACTTTCACTGTTCATAGGTGGGGTGAATGCTTAGATATATATAATTATATTATCGTTATACTCAAATATAAATGATATAAATCAATTGACTTTTGACTTTTGATTTAGAGAGTATTTATTGGAACTTATAACGTAGCATTACATTATAGATAGTCTGATTATACATTACTAGCTTTTGCCCGCGGCTTCGCTCGCGTTAAATTCGAAAATAGTGGAATGCTCCATACAAACTCCCCCCCCCATTTGAGGGAAAAGGGGGGTTAGAAAGAGACAAAAAGCAGCCGATGTCACACTCCATCCCTTTTCCCTATCTCCACTTAAAAAATCACATCAATTCGTCGCTCCGTTTTGCCGTGAAAGACGGACAAACAAACAGACACACCCATTTTCCCATTTATAATATTAGTTTGGATATGAGCTGTGGGCTACTTCACCACAGTGACATTGACACCTGACACTGACAAATCCGTGCCTATTTCTGGGTTGATAAGTAATTTGTTACTCAGCGTCAGTATTTCCTTGTTGAACAAGCAATGAACGGCGAAAAGTCACTGTCGGTGACAATTAATTGTCATTATTGTGAAATAGGCCACAGCAGTCTTAAACATAAATACTAGATTTTTTTTAACATAATTTCTGTAAAATTAATTAAATGTTTTTAGTATGTACATTGATATAAATCATTTGCTATGAACGATTTTCCGTGTTTATGTTATGCTAGCAAATAGTAACACGTTATAGGTACATATCTTATACCCGTTACTGAAATAATTATATTCTTCGTGAGGATATTTTTAACCCAATCCGACTCACGGATATCGATCCGAATACATTAATGTGATTTATTCAAGTCCCACCTCCGTTCATAAAATATGCCGACTCCTTCATCGGAGCCTGTCTGTTGGGATTAAAGTAGATAATGCCACATTTTATTGTAATCTTACGTAATCTATGAAACCCACGGCGAAGCTGAAAATGAAACGTTTTAAGGCGTTTTCCAAAATAAATCTCGATTATCGAATTTCACCAGATTTGGACGTGTTCGGGCTCATTCTTCTCAGAATCACGAGCTGATTCGATCCCAACGATAAAAAAATGTGTCCCAAATTTTCCGTACAAAATTCGAGTTTCCAATACGTCACGCTCGTAGTAAGTTCATACTAAAATCGTGACGTAAAAGGAAAAAAAATAGGACACGTTTTTTATCGTCAGGATTGAATCAGCTCGTGATTCTAAGAAGAATGAGCCCAGACACATCCAGATCTGGTGAAATTCGATTTTCGGGATTTATTTTGGAAAAAGCCCTAAATTACTACTTACGTGATATCTGAATGATACCCAGGAAATAGATTATGATTATAAAAATTTGTTAAGATTATTTTTTTATACTACGTCGGTGGCAAACAAGCATACTGTCCGCCTGATGGAAAGCGGACATCGTCACCTATGGACGCCTGCAACTCACTTGGCATGAAACTTCAGTTGTTTCATGTGCACGGCCTACCCCTTTAGGGAATACAAGCAGCGTGAGTGTATGTTATAAGACAAATATTTTGGCTTTCTAGTACATTTTTTTCTTTTATCTTTGTGATAAAATCGTTATTTTATAGAATCATTTCTAAATATAATCCTATGTCGTGTAACAACTATTCACATAATTGGCATTGTTAGTTTTTTTTTCCACTGTGTATAACCTACATTACATACTGAAAAATGGTAGCTACGGATTGCTGCAAACCCATCTGGCTTTCCTTTTAACGACCAGCCCTTCAGTCGTGAGCTGAGCCAATAGCTTATAAGAGTTATGGCTCTTACGGAAATATGCTTTCATGAATTCTTCGTGCATTCGAAAAAGGTAGCAAATAACCTAGCTCATATACATCCATACAAATACATACATACAATTCCGCCTGAATCCCATAAAGGTGTATGCAGAGTTCATGAAACTAATCAAGTTTCAGTGTCATTCTTGGCAAATAAGGGGTAGGAAAAAAACAAAAAAGTTAAATTGAAGTACAGATTTAGTGCGAAAAGAACTGATGTGCCGACGGAAAGTTCCCAAAATTCTGAAATTTTCACATAGGAAAACTTCGGAAACTTTCCATACTTTGTATGGAAAACTGTACTGTATGGATGGAAATTTTCCATTTCATAAATTTAAATTCCCTTTCTTTTTCGTGAAAGTTTCGTGAATTTTTCATGAAATTTAAGATTTTTTTGGAAAGTTTCCGCAACTTGCACATCACTAGCGAAAAGGGTTCGTATTTTTCCGGAAACGGTCGTATTTGTCATGCTAGTTCAGTCAATATCAGTACATCTTGTACTGAGACTGACTGAAATAGCGTGACACGTTCGTACGTTTCCGTAACAATACGAACGCAATTCTTTTCGCACTACCTCTGTAACAGGTTGCCAGCCTCTCGCCTACGCCACAATTTGACCCATATATATCCCATAGTCGACTTCTAAACACCCGCGGGAAGAAAGGGGTGGTGAAATTCATAACCCATAGCATACATATAGCATACATATTATGTATAATTATTAATTATAAAGTCTTACGATTTTAAAAAGGACAGTAGGCGTTCACATGTTCTCACTAATGGTCTACATATGTATAACAAGAACACACCATAAGAAGCTTTTATTAAGGTCAGAAGTCAGACTGCAGATTCGTCCGCGTGGGCGTACTGCATTCAGGGGGCAAAAGGCAACTAGTACATCTATAAATAGAACGCAGAAGATCCTTCAGCATTTATTATTGAAATGTTGCCTTTAGGTTTTCTATATTTAGAATGTTCCGCTTTTAATCGCAATAATAAGCAGAAACGTCTGCAAAGGATGCAATTAATCAATACAAAAGGGCACAAGTCCTACCTCGGACGTGATATTTTTCACCAAGTCAATTTGAGTTATGCCCTTATTTACAGGACCCACTGAAATATAAAAATAGAAATAGTAGATATTTAGATAACGACAAAAATGCGAAAATAAGGAATTTCGAAACGAGTGGCGATAAATTAAAACACGACCGAAGGGAGTGCTCGAAATCGACACGAGTTATGGCTATATATCGATAATGAATCCTAACAGATAGGCGACGTTAGGATTCATCATCAATTTTCTCACGCTGTTTTCTTTCTCCTAAAATCAGGTTTGGGTGGAAACTGTTGAAAGACGTATGCTCTTATTTTTATTTTTATTATATTTTACACTTTACAGCTATCTACATAGAGCGTCGTTATCATTTATCAACGTACTACTGCTCAAATACATGTGATTACCTATAGGGGTTATTTTTTGACAATTAAAATGTGCGGCTGCGGGGGCAAATCTCTCATAGTTTATCTAAGATTCCGTTTCTAAGTAAAATTATTCGTCTGTTATTTTCCCTTGTATTAATTGGATTGGAAGCAAAGGAAACGACATTTATTTCAGATAGACTAAATAAGCGAGAACATTCAATTGAACATTTATTTTAATATCATAGGTCAAACAATGAATAGTGTGGGTTGTTACTGGTACCTAATTTCATATCATATCCTTCGGCAGAAAATGTGGGTGGAAAGCTCAAATATTGTTCCAAGTAAAATTCATTTAATCCCACACACATCCTTTTGTTCGCTAATTATACCTAACTTCGTTACAGACAATTTTTGTAAAGCCTGTTAGAAGTTGGCTGTCAGTGTCAATCAACATTTTAACCACCATTTGCTGTGTACAATATACATATACCGTGTTTTTTTTATTTCCGTTAAATTCGACACGTAGCTAGATTCATCATCAGGAACCACCCTGTATATCACTTTTAATCAAATTCGCAAAAAAATATTTTTTCATCATTTTCATACATAATAAATGAATTTATTAGTGTGAGAGACCCTTAAGGATAACATTCAAGTTAGTGTCAAGTGATTGACGGCACACGTCAAAACAAATAACATTATGAATTGGTAAAGGCTGTCATACACGTGTTCAGTAATTATCTTTATTTTTTTAATAACAATAATAACTCGATAACCGTAAGAGTTAAGACGCTAGTTTCTTAGAGAAATTAATTGTATTTGATCTAAAGAACCTTCCCTTAAAGTTAACGGAATTCAATAAAAACAGTGTGTAAGTATAAATGTCATCAGTTTATCACAGGGCCGTGTCGTACAGTGGTGTTCGTGACCAACAAAATGGTCCCGACGGAAGACCAGCGCTGACTCTCGGGTTAACATTTATGCGGAGTCCCGACCATTTCGTGGTGATATAAGTTAATTGTTGTGTTAAAAGTGTAGATAATTGTGGTAATATAAGTTTAATTTATCTTAATTGTTGTTTTTGTTTTTGTACTTGTGTATGTTTTTAGTTATCACGAATAAATAATTGATTGATTGATTGAAATGATAAATCGTCGACTCGTTTAGAAATCACGTCGTAAAATTCGAGGTCGCTTACAACTCAGTGTAATAGGGCCTTTAGAAGTAGTTAGCATCCTCGCTTTGAAAGGGGAATTTTTAATTACCTAGACTATTTCCTTCTCACCCCTTGGCATTTAAATCGCGTCAGCGCTTAAAAGAGCTTTGTGGTCTCAACAACCGTACATTGACTACCCTCTAACAACGACTACTACTTACATAATTCGAGGGTTTACTGGTGAAACCCGATAAGTTGAGCAAACTGGTTTTTGAAATTCGAACTATGTGTAATATGCACAATGTTGTTCCTTCAAGGACAAAATTATCTCGATTTATCGCGGGTTTCACCAGTAAACCCTCGATATTATCTAGATTCTAGTTTCATGTACTGAACAAGTTAAAATGTTTAAAAATGATTAACGAGTTTGACACTATATCGCTTCATAATTCTGGAAGTAGCGACTGTATTGTATGATTCTTCGATTATTAATACACGAAAGAAAAATCGGCCAAGTACGGTGGCAGAGCCGAATTGAACCCGAGTCTTCTATTATTCAGATTACGCGACTAACGTCGTTACCTCTAAACCACCTGGCCGCGCCTTCGCGTTATGCAATAGGTATAGTATAGGTACTTATAGTATAGGTAGGTAATATTTCAATACAAGTGCCGAAAAAACTTTTTAAAAAGTGATAGAAGCATGCTTAAGAAATATTTTTTCTCCGGGAAATATTGAGGCTTGTACCTTTTACCACACCGGGAAACGCAATAAGATTATTTGACATCTCACCTTGATAAAGATCCTGACTTCCTCGAATTGGCCTTGGCGAGCTTTTAGCGTGTTCGACTGATTTGATACGGTCGAGTTCACAAACATCTTTACAAATCAACCTTCCAAATATATGTATACACGACCTTATAGTCATTGAGTTAGAGACGTGTATATATATTTTTGGACTGTAAGCTTGTAAGGATGTTTGTGAAGTGAACTGTATGTACAGATGAAAGGTGTGTCGAACCTTTGTAAGGAACGAGAGAATCGTATGAACGAGGAGATCAGAAAGTTTGCGTCGTAACAATTCGGGACATCTCGCAATTTACGCAATTGGTTCGGATGATAAGGCTAATATTTTGCTGGGTATAGAGCAAGGATTATTTATATAGGATTTACATACTTCATACTAAGAATCGTACTTTGATTTTTTAGCGCCACCTATTAAATACTGTCATAACTACACTGATGATGCCTACAATTTTTTTTATGTATATTAATTGACATGATATCATGATTTTAAAATAAATAAATATGTCATTTGTTCTTATAAAACATAAAAACACGCAAAAATATTTGGGGAAAATATGACTTTGGTCACTTCCAGGCTGCGAACAGCGCCATATATTTTTAAACCTAAAAGGCCCATACATTTCAGGGGTACGCTTTTTTGTATGGGCTTTGTCAGTCCAGTATTAAATCGTTCTTGGTTTAGAATACCTATAGAGATTGCAAACGGGACTTAATAGGCTACTAGACTCGAATTTGGCACAATAAATAATTGTCTTAGGTAGTATTTGACATAAAAAAAAACAATATTTATAGATTTTGGGTATTAAAAGTGTATGATGACTACGATTTTCGATTAAAAATGTGTGTAATTTTTATTTATATTGGCCACCGAAAACGCTGTCAGCGATGTAGTGACGTCATCGAATTCGAAACTTACTGCATGTCAAAACAATCACTGACATAATTATATTATTGAATAAAGTTCAAACTTGCCTTGTCAAAGTTGCCTTCATACTTAAAAAGTCAAAAAAATATGTTTTCGATTAGAATGACCTGGGGCCCGTTTCTCGAAAGGTACAAGCCTTGTATTACAAGTGCGCGAACTGTCAAATCATATCCATGGAAACACACTTGTAATATAAGGCTTGTACCTTTCGAGAAACGGGCCCCTGATGCACAGATTAATCTAAAGATTAACATGACTGTGTTGTTTTCGACTGATTACGTAAAATACTTTAAAAATATTTTTTTGTGGTTTTTAAGTCATAATAAAATATGGTAATATTTTATTCCGGTTAATTGGACAGTACTGAATCATATAAGGCAGACTTTAAAAAAGGGTCAAGTAGCCTATTGAGTACCTTATATACCTACTTCGCCTACTTCATTAAGTTTTTTAACTAACCTCCGACGCACTGTTTGAACAGTGTTGTCCCCGCCCGTGGTCTGGGAAAAGTGTCTGCTCAGACATTACGCAAAAATGTAGGCGGTCAAGTCCCGTTTGCATATATTTTAACTAATTCATACGATAAGTTTTTATGTAGGTTGTAATTTGTTTCTTCCCACACTATAATATTGATGTAGGTATAAAGCCAAATGGGTACAAGAAAAATAAATGAATATGAATATTTTATAAAACACATTTTTGTGGAACATACCATACATATATGTATACATATATTAACTTGTAAATATTTTCTTTTATGAGTTTGTACAGCAATAGGTAGGTACGTGTTTACAAATGAATCATACCATATTATTAGTATAAAATACCTATATGATAATGGGCAGCTTCAATAATAAATGAGTTGAATGCTACCTCTAGGGTTGTCACTAGTCATGGCCAAGGTCGAGTTAGAGTGCTAACACGACGAACAAACAACCTTTCTCGAGACTGATGAGCGAAAACCCTAGATCTGACGTAGGCCGTGGCTAAAATTTATAAATGATCCTCGCCTTTTACAGACAAATACAACCTTCAGTCTTTGAGATAAGTTTAAGTTTGTAATGTAGACAGAGAGACAGAACAAAAAGATTTTTGCTCAACCGACGAAGGTAAGACCAATTTGTCACGCGTCTCTGATAAGAAATACACATAAAGAATTCAAACGAACCGATTTCAGGTTTACATTTATTTTATCTATGACATTACACTTTGATTTACACCTTAATGCTGTAAATATAGGTGCCTAAGTTGTATGCTAAAAGTATTGATATACCATTACACGCACTTATGCCTAATTGCCGAAAAGGGTACACAGAGTCACATGACACTGCTTGTCTCAGTGCCACTCTTAGGGCCACTTGCACCAACGAAAATGGAGGGTTAACCCACCATTTTATATGGAATTTGACAGATGACAGCCCCCTAACCCTGAGTTAAGAGGTTGGTACAAGTGGGCCTTAGCAATTAGGGCAAACTCACCTCATTCGGTGACACGCCTAATTCGGTGAAACAATCAAAAATCGTCTTTCTGCTTCAAAGCTTGTATCACCGAATTAGGCGTGTCACCGAATGAGGCGAGTTTACCCTACGGCGTTGAAAGAAATCCCCTCGCCCACATCACAATTAAAGTCATATCCCACAGCAGTCGACTTCTATGAGTTTTACGACACCCACGGGAGGAAGAGGCTGCATTTCTTATAAACTGAATGACTAGCTCAGGACCGAGACAAGTGACGTACTAGAAGAGAGACCTATGCTCATCAGTGGATGTCAATGAGATGATAATGATAAAATTCCTAATCTTTCACCACATGCATGAAAAAAACCGACCAAGAACGTGTCGGGCCACGCTCAGTGTAGGGTTCCGTAGTTTTTCGTATTTTTTCAAAATTATTCAACCTATCAAGTTCAAAATAATTTTCCTAGAAAGTCTTTCTAAAGTTCTATTTTTGTGATTTTTTTATATTTTTTAAACTTATGGTTCAAAAGTTAGGGGGGGACACACATTTTTTTTAACTTTAGGAGCGATTATTTCCGAAAATATGACCATTATCAAAAAATAATTTTAGTAAACCCCTATTCATTTTTAAATACCTATTCAACAATATATCACACGTTAGGGTTGTACTGAAAAAAAAAACACTCCCCACTTTTTCCACTTTTTATTTTACCACTTTGTCGGCGTGATTGATATACATATGGGTACAAAATTTCAGCTTTCTAGTCACTGAGATTATCCGTGGACAGACGGACGGACAGACATGGCGAAACTATAAGGGTTCCTAGTCGACTACGGAACCCTAAAATGTGGTCATATAGGTACCGTCACTAGTCGGTCTAAATCAAACCTACCCACTCGTATTCAACAAAGCAACTCACAAATCACTGACTGTAAAGTTCAAATGTTCACTAATCGCTGTCCTCTGCAGTGCTTGTTAAACCGAGTTAAACCCTAAAGGTCACAGAATAATATACTCATGGATACTCGCACAATTTTGGTATAATGGTTCCCACTCATATCTGCACGAGTGAATTTGGACAAGCGACATTCAAATAGCTTGCGAGTTGATCGTTTGGACAAAGCCAGCCTGTTGGCGCTCGATCAATTAGGGCCACTTGCACCAACGAAAATTAACCCGAGGGTTAACCCACCATTTTATATGGAATTTGACAGATGACAGCCCACTAACCCTGAGTTAAGTGGTTGGTGCAAGTGGGCCTTACCTACTTTAAACCTTTTCCAGGCCCCTCTAATCTAGAAAGTTTTATATAATATATTTAAAACCCAACGCAGGTATATCCTAAATAGTGATGATTTTAAGGAGAGTCACTTTTTGAATTCTAGTGTTTTGAGTGTACCTAAATCGCGTTGACACGTATGTGGTCGATAAAGCGATGCCAGGGAAAGGGTTACCAGGATTTCGTGATCACGTGTATACTTTATTTCTATAATAAATATACATCGTGTTTTTACCACTTCATCACATCACATTATTGTCAGTGAGACTATAACCGTCTTTATGTCATTAAAGCTCTCGACACATTACGCGGACATCCGCGGTCGCGCGTCCGCGGACGCGACTGTCAAGTGTGCACACTCTTAAAACATCCAGTGTGCCAGATGACGTCCGGACGTCCGTGCGATCAAGGCCACGTCCACGACTTACGTCGGGTAGTTTGCACAGTTCAGTGTATATTCATGGTCTAGATCGCATCTGTAGACGCGCGACCGCGGACGTCCGACCTAATGTGTTCTTAGCTTAATACAAATTGAAAATACGTGTGACATAAATGTCGTGGCGAGATACTAATAACTGTGTCGCGCCAATCGTTGCTTTACAGAAGTGGTTCAAATTCGCAGCCTTGGAATACTGCTCTACAGCTATGGCTTATGGAAGCTTACCCACCTTACCGCGGCAGAAAATCTGATATACTCGTAACATCGTAACTGTCGCGACCATTTCTTTATCTTTACGAGATCTATTATAGTGTGTTTTGACACTTCGCATAGTCACAGAATATATAATAGTACAAGTACAGAAGGCCCACTGCTTTGATGTTCACGAAATGCCGCCTTTTAAATGCCTACAAAATTCTAACAAAGAAACGAGCCGCACGTGCGCAGCGTCGGACGATAGGGTTGCCTATGGATTAAAATGAATTATAATACTCAGATAAAATGTTATACTATTATTGTCTTGGGTACTTTCTGGGTATATATACAGTATTTATATATTTTTGTGTAAGCCAAATAGCACTAGACCCTACTCATAGTGTTGTGTTCCTGCCGGTGAGTAAGGCTGCCAGAGCTCAACGAGGGTGCGGTGTGCTGATGACGGAAGGACTTACGGAACTAACTTGTTCCGTCTATTGTCCTTTGAGTCGTCGGCAACCCGAACCCTCCTTGGAACTTGTACACTCCTTTTTGCTGTGTACTTAACACAGCAAAGGGGAGTGTACAAGTTTCTAATGGGGTGGCAACACGCATGTGACACTGCTTGAGTTGCAGGCGTCCATAGGTTACGGTGACCGCTTTACATCAGGCGGACCGTATACTTGTTTGCCACCGACGTGGTATAAAAAAAAAAAAAAAAAAGTCCCAACATCACAAGCCTTAATGAACTTTTCCGTGGGACTTAATCAATAGTAAATCTGTGTAAGATTGACCTATTTTATTCATGATGTCTATTTAACTAAGCATTATTAGCCATTCATACGTGGACATCGCATATAAAACTTTAAAAAAACTCGCGACGTAAAGTAACAATAGAAAGTGCAAACGTGTGTTCTATGAGAACGCGCGCCACCCCTGATTAGGCCGCGAACTCGCGGCCGCCAGCGTGTACTTGTAGCGCGGCGATAGAATCGCGGAGTGAGCCGCCCCTGGCATAGTGTTGAATAAAAAATTATAATATAATATATATACCTACCTAGGTTTTTAATTTCACCGTTTTTTATATCTTATTTCTTAACACTTTGTGGCATATTTTTAGCCTGTCTTGGTTAGCGATGAGAATAGCTGTAACAACAACATTCGAGCCACACTCGCCAACTTGTAATAACTTCACATCGTTAGTCTGATTTGCTACATTCTTTATGGAACGGTCAGCTTGAAAAGCCAGTGGGTGAATGGTACTTACTACTTAATCGTAGTACATTGTTATCTTATACTTTTAAACGAGCAATTCTTGTATATTTATTTATTTATTTATTTATTTATATATATATTTATTTACACTGACGATCTCGGAAACCGCTCTAACGATTTCGCAGAAATTTGTTATGTGGGGGTTTTGGGGGTGAAAAATCGGTCTAACTTATCCTTAGGTCCCGGAAAACGCGAATTTTCGAGTTTTCATGCGTTTTTCTTCGCGCGCCATCTCGTGTGCAGTAGTTGTACTGTTAAGACAGAATTCTTTCGGTCGATATAAGTACTATTTATTGCAAACACTAGATGGCGACACAGGTCAAGGCTAAAACGAATAGAAAAATACAGTATTTGAGTTTTTGTGGCGAAATGCGCGCCATCTCGTGTGGAGTAGTTGTGTTGTTAAGGCTGAGAATTCTTTCGCTCGATGTAGGTACTATTCATTTTTGAACTAGATGGCGACACATGTCAAGGATACGAAACAGAACCGAGCGAAGCTCGGTTGCCCAGATATTTCATTCTAATCGGAGCTATAGGTTACGGTGACCGCTTTCCATCAGGCGGGCCGTATACGTGTTTTCCACCGACGTGGTATAAAAAAAAACTGTACATCAAATAAAAATTGCATCATCCCCCTTTCTTCCCGTGGGTGTCGTAGAAGTCGACTGTGGGATATGGGTTAAATTGTGACGTAGGCGAGAGGCTGGCAACCTGTCACTGCAATGTTACAATTATAGTTTTCTTTCAACCCCTTGTTTGCCAAGAGTGGCACTGAAACCTGAATAGTTTCATGTGCTCTGCCTACCCCTTTGTGGGATACAGGCGCGATTTTATGTATGTATGTACCTATATGTACATCAAAAAACATCCATTATCTGACTTATCAATGAACCATAACACGTCTCCATCGGGCCCAATGGACCCTATCCCATATTTTTCGCAATAAATGTGCTACTAGAGAAATTCTACGAACTATTTTCATTTACCGAATATTTGGGAAACGTAACAAAGCCAGCCACTTTACCACTCTTGGGAATAAAATGTCCGATTGAAGGTTATTCTTTGATGTTGCCTGTTATACGAGTTTGGGTTGGTGTAAACAAGGCAACATATGCACTATATATTACACGTAAGTACCTAAAACAGGGACATTAAGGTAAAAGTACTAGTATTTGACACACCAGTGCCCAATAGATGACACTCTTCTATCATCTTTATTGACAACTAGCTTTTGCTCGCGGCTTCGCTCGCGTTAAATTTGAACATTTAGGAATGCTCCATACAACCCCCCCATTTTAGGAAAATAGGGGGCCAGAAAGAGACAAAAAGTAGCCTATGTCACTCTCCATCCCTTCAACTATCTCCACTTAAAAAATCACGTCAATTCCTTGCTCCGTTTTGCCGTGAAAGACGGACAAATAAACAGACACACACACTTTCCCATTTAGAATATTAATATGGATGACATAGATTGAACGTGGCATCGAGTGGTGCTTTTATCTTACGATCCATACTAATATTATAAATGGGAAAGCGTGTGTGTCTCCTTGTTTGTCCATCTTTCACGGCAAAACGGAGTGACGTATTGACGTGATTTTTTAAGGTATTTTTAAGCGGAGATAGTTGAAGGGATGGAGAGTACACTGGTCAAAAAGAGAAATAAAAAAACAAAGTATGATGTAAAGCTGCATTTTTGGTATGTTATTTGGGGTCCTTGGGGGAATGTAGGACTATATTTTGCAAGCAAAAAAATGGTGTGCTAACTTCGTAATTTAAAAAAAAAGTAAAAAAATCAGTCTTTTTTTGGTTTTTGCCGTTTTATTAAAAAAACTATGCATTTTTGGTCAAAAGTTGCTTTGTAATGTTGAAAGCGCATTAAATTCCAAACAGTTTGACATCTTTTTTATCAATGTCCGTCAAATATTTTTTGAGATATGAAGCGTCAAAAGAAGAGCATTTTTCCCCTTTCTATGAAAATATTCGTTTTGCTAATATTTTGAGACAGATATCAGCAAAACAACTCAGGCTATTACATAAATTGTAATATAAAAATGTAGAACATTTCACTAGCTTTCATTTAAGACCAAAAGAGTGCGAGTTATTTAAATAAATAGGATTATATCATAAGTCTAGTATAACTGGATCAGAAATAATCGGTGGATGGTAATGGCCAAATGGGATAGTTTACATATATTTACAAGAGGCGTAGCGGAGAACGAATTATTATTATTTGGGGGCTGTTATAGTATTACTCAGACACATATTTGCGTATATCAAATCAACATTCATTTAGTAAGTTAAGTTTACGGTCAGAAAGACCTCAGGATCGCCGCTTGGCGGAAAAAAATATTTACGAGTAGAAAACCCTCATTAATTGAATCAGATTGTTCCGAAATTGTTCTTGTACGGACTGGTTTTTAAAGCATATCGCTGAGGGTAAATAACATCGATGCAATCTCACGAGCGTTGTCGTGGACGTGCCTGAATCATAGTATTCTCCGTTTAACGAAATATCAGTACATAGTATGTGTTGTATTGCACGCGCAGGTCTCTCACCGCCGCGCAGGTGTAGTCGGACCATAACTCGACAGTATACACGCTTGTACAAAAACTGAGGAACAGCTGTCTTTTTACGCTGTCACTACATTTATTCTATAAATTATATTCTATTCTATTCTATTCTATACATTTGGCGAATCTTCTAGCCAACATGTTTGCCCTTACTGCGGTGGCTCGCCTCTGCCTTTCTATGTCCTCCTGGTCTTTTAAACTGGACAACAAGATGTGGCCAAGATATTTGACTTCGTGTACTCTCCGCAATTGAACTCCATCAAGCAAAATAGGTGGTACATGCGTGGGCATATGTGCTGCCTCCATGAGCATAAATTCAGACTTGTCCGGATTGTATCTCAAGTTATGCTGGCTGGCGTATCTCTCGCATTCTGCAAGTAACTTACGCATAGCTCCCACAGATGGTGCTAGTAGGACCATATCGTCTGCATATGCGATGTGATTTATCATTTGCCCATTGATGGAGCAGCCAACCTCGGTACTGGTCAAAGCCTGCGACAGCCCATCCATGTACACGCTGAAGAGAGCCGGAGACATACTGCCTCCTTGTCTCACGCCACAGTTTAGCCCGCTGGCTGTGGACAGAGTTGACTTCCATCTTACTACGTTCTTCTGCTGGGAATACCACTTCTCCAGTATCCAGTATCTTTTAATAATTGGCGTGGGCGCTTTCCGTTCCCGTAGTTTATTCCACAGCAATTGGTGGTCAAATACAACTCAAGTGGACTTTCTATCACTACAGGAGTTGTGCCATCAAGATGCAGGACCAGGACCCTCAAAAAGGAAAAAGTAAAATGTAACTAATTCTGTTTTATCTTTCTAATTTACTAAACTTCAAAATTTTACTGTATTTTATTTCTTCATTAGTAATAGTCAAATCGATGCAAAGTTAGCTGTGACAATTTTTTCAGATAAACGTATATCAAAGAAAGTTAGATCGAATAGATAGCACTTTCAACCTAAAACTTTTAGCGTAAACTATTTTACCTTAACCAATCTACCAGACTCTTGGCTTCTCTATTTATAGATTTTTTTTTGTTTACCAAAGTAACTATTCGTCTTACTGATCTTTATTTTCACTAAAACTAAAGCAAAATAAATTTTATACAATGTTATGTTGCAATATATATCATATCATGAAGTATTTTGCAGATATTTGTCTAAAAATATTGGCAAAACGCTACATTTTATAAATGCGTCAAAAATTAACCTTTTTTGACCCTTCATATCTCGAAAACTATTTGACGGACATTGATAAAAAAGATGTCAAACTGTTTGAAATTTAATGCGCTTTCAACATTACAAAGCAACTTTTGACCAAAAATACATAGTTTTTTAATAAAAAAATAAAAACCAAAAAAAGTCCGATTTTTTAACTTTTTTTTTTAAATTACGAAGTTAGCACACTTTTTTTTTGCTTGCAAAATATAGTCTTACATTCCCCCAAGGACTCCACATAACATACCAAAAATCCAGCTTTACATCACACTTTGTTTTTTTAGGCGATTTTCATGTAAGATTTGACCGGTGTAGAGTGACATAGGCTACTTTTTGTCTCTTTCTAACGCGAGCGAAGCCGCGGGCAAAAGCTAGTCACCTATAAAAATCGTCATTGTCCAACTGCCCAACTACATAAGTATGTAAATCTTCCTAGAATTCGATAAGTTTAATTAGTAAAGTCACGTGATACTATCTGGCGAAATTAGGTATTATCTCGTCTTTCATAACATCAAATTACAATTTGTTTCATTCGTGTCTCTATCACAAGCTTTTACTATATTGTGACAGGTACCATTTTAATATTGTGTCCCATTGTCAATTGCAGTCGTCCCACTAATGAGAGAGCTAGTAGGGCTGTGTACAAGTCACGTTTCATATTGTTACAAGGCATTTTTCTATTTTTATTTCAATTCAATGTGGTTTGAGGGAATTCAGCCCAATGAAACATATTTTTGTTTATTACTAAACAAAATGTTCCAATGAAAGTTATAGCACGATAATTTGTAGAAACACTGTAGTTTCGTCCCTTTCTAATGAATATACATTACGAGTATATGAATGAAAACGGAACGACACTACATTGTTGTCACTTTTTAATTGAATGTAAACAAGATTTCAAAAAATATTTCTATTTTTGCCTTTTCAGGCATCAAATCAATTAAATCTACTTGTTTGTTTGCAGAGCGCTTATTGATACTTATTGAATTTTCTGTTTCTGGGATAGTGCCACTTCGCAATACGGGGGCGTATTCAAAATAACTGAAGTGAAAATAACATTAAACAATAAAAATTGTAGGCATCTGAATTAGACACGTTATATATATTTTTTGTACCTTTTTTATAGTAATACATTTTTTAGGCACTGGTCCCACCGCGAGCTAGTAAACTATAAGCTATCGGCTATAAAAACGAACAAAAGATAATCACTCCCGTGTAAATAAAAGAGACACGGCGATGTTTATAGTTACTCGCCCGGCGGTGAGCTATCAATATCACCGTGTCTCTTTTATTTGCACGGACGTGCTTATCTTTTGTTCGCTTTTATAGCCGATAGCTCACAGCTTACTAGCTCGCGGCAGGGGCGGCTCACTCCGCGATTCTATCGCCGCGCTACAAGTACACGCTGGCGGCCGCGAGTTCGCGGCCTAATCAGGGGTGGCGCGCGTTCTCATAGAACACACGTTTGCACTTTCTATTGTTACTTTACGTCGCGAGTTTTTTTAAAGTTTTATATGCGATGTCCACGTATGAATGGCTAATAATGCTTAGTTAAATAGACATCATGAATAAAATAGGTCAATCTTACACAGATTTACTATTGATTAAGTCCCACGGAAAAGTTCATTAAGGCTTGTGATGTTGGGACTTACACAAAAATATATAAATACTGTATATATACCCAGAAAGTACCCAAGACAATAATAGTATAACATTTTATCTGAGTATTATAATTCATTTTAATCCATAGGCAACCCTATCGTCCGACGCTGCGCAAGTGCGGCTCGTTTCTTTGTTAGAATTTTGTAGGCATTTAAAAGGCGGCATTTCGTGAACATCAAAGCAGTGGGCCTTCTGTACTTGTACTATTATATATTCTGTGCTCGCGGTGAGACCAGTGCCTTAGGTAAATAAATTTACAGAGAGCAACTAAGTTTAAATACCTACGCATAAAACAGTTACTTTGATTAAATCTGAAATAGGCCTTTAAGGTATTTTTAAGGAATTACCTTTTTTTTGTTGACTGTTATTGCAATTATCTTGTTTAGGTTACCTGGAGATCTAATGTTAGATAATAACCGGTTTTTAAGTATTAGGTACCTATGTAGATATTATTTATCACCGGTTAAAGTTAGTAGGTACTAACCTAAAACCAGCTAAATTGACTTGTTTATTTGCTAAGCCCCGATATTGAACTTCTATTTCTATTTCTGGGACGGGGCCACTTCGCAATATGGGCGTGTATGGTAGTGAACTGAAGTGTACATCAACATACCGCCTACGCGGCTCCAAATATTATCCGCAAAAAACTAGAGCTTGGATTCTGCGCCTCTTAATTTAATTTTAATCAGGTTACAAAGTTTCTAAGTTCTACAGTAGGTAATCAAATTTATAGGCTTGCAGTTACATTGATGACTTGTCGGAAACGGGTTATACCTGTATGGTAATCGTAACGTAACCGGTTTTTAGGGTTCCGTAGTCAACTAGGAACCCTTATAGTTTCGCCATGTCTGTCTGTCCGTCCGTCCGTCCGTCCGCGGATAATCTCAGTAACCGTTAGCACTAGAAAGCTGAAATTTGGTACCAATATGTATATCAATCACGCCAACAAAGTGCAAAAATAAAAAATGGAAAAAAATGTTTTATTAGGGTACCCCCCCTACATGTAAAGTGGGGGCTGATATTTTTTTTTCATTCCAACCCCAACATGTGATATATTGTTAGATAGGTATTTAAAAATGAATAAGGGTTTACTAAGATCGTTTTTTGATAATATTAATATTTTCGGAAATAATCGCTCCTAAAGGAAAAAAAAGTGCGTCCCCCCTCTAACTTTTGAACCATATGTTTAAAAAATGTGAAAAAAATCACAAAAGTAGAACTTTATAAAGACTTTCTAGGAAAATTGTTTTGAACTTGATAGGTTCAGTAGTATTTGAGAAAAATACGGAAAACTACGGAACCCTACACTGAGCGTGGCCCGACACGCTCTTGGCCGGTTTTTTTAGTGTGTTTTAGGAACCGTCGTCGTTCAACTTCAATTTTTGAATATGGTTCTTTTTAACCCCCGACGCAAAAACGACGGGGTGTTATAAGTTTGACGTGTCTGTCTGTCTTTCTGTCTGTCTGTCTGTCTGTCTGTCTGTCTGTCTGTCTGTCTGTCTGTCTGTCTGTCTGTCTGTCTGTCTGTCTGTCTGTCTGTCTGTCTGTCTGTCTGTCTGTCTGTTTGTCTGTCTGTCTGTCTGTCTGTCTGTTTGTCTGTCTGTGTGTGTGTCTGTCTGTGGCACTGTAGCTCCCGAACGGGTGAACCGATTTCGATTTAGTTTTTTTTGTTTGAAAGCTGAGTTATATAGAACGTTCGTAAATAGATAAAGGAAATATTTTATATAAAATAGAAATCATCTATTAACTGTAAAAAACTGTGTATTTATTTGTATCGGAAATCGAATGTTTAAAGCTGCGTTTTTACTTAGTGTTCTGAACAGTTCTGTTCGAGCATTCGTTTGTTCTTGCGGCGATAAAGGCACACCTCGGACACTAGCGCTCAAATATATGAAATAGGCGTGTTCCTAGCACACAATCTAAGCTCGTGTAGGTGAACGCGTACTATGCTTGTATGAGTGAAATATGACAGGTCGACTGTTCGCGTTTTTGACAGGCGGTAACTGTGAGGTAACCGAGAGGGGGTGGGCATCACTTTCAGCGGGGAGCGGGAGTGGCAATACTGTACGATAGTACTCTTTATTATACTGTGATAAAGGTATGGAAGTCAAGTGTTTTCATTTGCGCACGCACGAACAAACGCTCGCTCAGAACTGTTCAAAACACTAAGCGAAAACGCAGCTTTACATATATCATGTATTAATTTCAATATTGTTGGTACACTTACTGTATCAATCCGATATCAATACACAATATCCTTTCCAGAAAACTCAAGCATTAAGACGATACAGGAGGGGTCAATTCTCCATACAAACGCTCTCGACTATTTCCTCCCTGGTTTTTGAAGATAGAGGAAGATTTTTTTCAACACAGATTATTATTTTTTTATCTGTGTCGGACCATTTTGATATTGTTAATATTCTTATTTTTAAAGACGCTAAGTAGAGCCCATCAAAAATTTCCAAAAACGGCTTTTGGCTTTTGATTATAGCGCACAAAAAGGTGCGGTATTCAAAATTGGTAACAATTAGCCAAAAACACTAAACGGTCCTACACAGATTATTTCATTGTTATTCAGATTCCCAAATTTCGTTACGATTGATTAAAGTTTGAAGGAGGAAACAGTCGAGAACGGAACCTCGATTTTAAAGATTTTTTTGCAATATATTTTACTGAGTTGTTCTGAGTTGAATTTTTTTTGGGTAAATCTTGTTAATAGCACTAGTTTTGTTCCGTCGAGGAACAGAGATTTTTAGTTTTAATTTCTTTTCTTGATATAGTTAAATAGTTATTTCATTTTCATACATACAAGGCAACACAATTTTGAAAGAATACTTTTTTCCATGTATATGTAGCACAGTTTTTTGGAGCTGGCAATTACAGAAGTCCCAAAGCGACTTTCCGGTGCGCCTGCCACGGCACCTGGCGGATATATAGAAAAAACTCTCTCTTCGACCGTGCGAGCGCCATGATCTGCGCTCCCGTTATTACGAATTAAAAATAGTTATCGGTGCACCGGCGCGACACAAACGTGAAAATTGACATTTTAAGTGATATTCCGACCAGTGACCTAAGCTTCCGTTTATATGTGACAATCGTTTTAGTGTGAGGATTTTCCCAAAGTGTTTCCACGTGGCCCCACAAGCGCCTCTGGACAAATGTAAGTAGCCTCACCAATTAAACGCCGCTACATATAGTTTTTTGATCCGTTCGATCCGGATTTTTCTTTCTCACGTTGTGTTGCCCGTGTATTTTGCGGTATTACGTACCCATCATTCCAATTACATACGTTTGTAGTTCAATTTTTCATTGTAATTTCCGCCATCTTTGCTCACGGCAAAATGGTACCGAATCCTACAGACGGTGTCGAAACCGACACATCGTGTATGACACAAGATTTATTCGAGCGAGATCTAATTCTCGACGAATTAAAACGAACATTACAGTTCGCAGCAACGAATATAGAACAATTTCGTTCAAGAACTTCCGATTTAACAGCGCACCAGCGAAAGTTTACCAAAATTCAAACTAAGATCGAAAAGGCATTAATTAAGTCTAATAGCTTCAACAAAGAAGCCAACATCAAGATTCGAAATGATTTCAACGATTTATATTACGCGATAGTTACGCATTTAAATAACCTAAAGGAGGTAGATGTAGAAAAGCGGCGAGCGAGCCGCATTCCTGTGCCTAGCCAACACGACACGTTTATGAACGACCGTCGAAACTTGCCTAAATTGTCGCTTCCTGAATTTCACGGTGAACCTACGGGCTGGCCCGCCTTTTTCGACTTATTTCAATCGTTGGTCCACAACAACAATGCCTACACTGACGCGGAAAAGTTTAGGTATTTACTACTTTCGGTTAAAAACGAACCATTTAATTTAATTAAATCAATTCCCATAACGGAAAGTAATTATTCAATTGCGATCGATGTTCTAAAATCCCGTTATGACAACAAACGCATTATTGCGTCACAACATCTAGATAAATTATTCGATATCGATTCTTGTTCCGCGCGCTCATCAGTTGTTGCTATGCAAATTTGCTTAATGTTTACCACGAAAATATTAAAGCACTTGAAGTTTTGGAGTTTCCGGTTAAAGAATGGGACTTCGTTCTGTTAAATTTATTATTACGTAAAATTCCCGTTAATACGCGAAAAGAATATGAACGTTCTTTAACCAACCCAAGTGAAATACCTAAAGTCCAAACCTTAATAACATTCTTAGAGCGCGAACTTACGGCGGAACAGATGATTACAGTTTCCCATATACAGTCCACAAAAAATAATTCCTTAAGTACAACAAATAAAAATAATTTAATTTCAAATCAAATTACACCTAAACGGGTTTTAATTACGAATACGTCAGACCAAACTCGACCGTATGTCGATACGAATAAGGTTCGATCTTGCGTGAAGTGCAAAGGCTCGCATGCCCTTCACAAATGTTTGGAGTTTTTAAATTTGTCTACTAAAGATAGATTCACATTTGTTCAAACAAATAACATTTGTTATAATTGTTTATGTTCCGGACATGACTTACGTAATTGTAAATCAAGTTTTAAGTGTCGTAAGTGCAATAAGAAGCACCACACCTTAATTCATTTAGATTCGGACCTTACGCGTACGCGACCCTTCCCGGCGAACAATGAAGCCGCGGAACTAGTTGCCGTCTCGCTCGCTCTAACGGAGCAGTCGCAGCCCGGCGCGGGCGCTGTCCCGAGCCCATCAGCTGTTCACGGCGTGAATCAAAATAATCTAGGTTTAGGTATTGAGCCTCATACGGTGTTACTGTCAACTGCGTTGGTTGACCTTTATTACGAAGGTAATAAAATTGCTACAATTCGTTGTATGTTAGACGGGGGCTCACAAGCAGCTCTTATTACTGAATCGTGTATGCAACGATTAAATTTACCGCGACGAAATGTCAGCGAGCCGTTGGTAGGTGTCGGTGATTTACCGCTCAACCCTAGGGGTACCTTCGTGTGCTCAATTTCGCCCAAGGGCAAACAAAGTCCAAGTATTCCTTTGGAGGCTACTATTTTGTCAAAATTAACCCGTCAAATGCCTAGTGTACCACTAGCACCGTACGGGGAATGGCCTCATTTGCAAGGGCTCGCTCTAGCCGACCCTGAATTTCATAAACCTCAGCCGGTTGACATGATACTTGGCGAGGACATTTTCATGGATGTCATTCGCGAGGGTATAGTCAGGGGTAAACCTGGCACACCCACCGCAATCAATAGTGTATTTGGTTATTTACTAGGGGTAAAGTCAACTTTACTTCTAATATTTCGACTCCACGCCATACTTGTTTTACGTCGTTCGACAACGACAATCTCGAGAAGTTTTGGGAGCTGGAGTCAGTTCCAGAGATGCGGAGTTACACTCCCGAAGAAAAGCTATGCGAATCCTTTTTCCAAAAGACGCATACGCGCGATGAGACAGGGCGATACATAGTTGCTCTGCCATTCAAGCCCGATGCACCGCCCCTCGGCGAGTCTCGGCAAATTGCTCTAGCACGTTTCCACAAACTGGAATACCGTCTAGAACGAAACCCCCAGCTGAAGGCGGAGTATCACGCGTGCCTCCAGGAGTATGTGGATCTTAACCACATGGAGCTCGCGGACGATAACCCCCGCTGGCGCGAGTTATTACATCCCGCACCACTCGGTGTCGAAGATTTCCGACACTACCCGAACTCGTGTTGTCTATGATGCTGGTTGTCGCACAACGAGTGGCTACGCGCTCAATGATGCGTTGCTAAAAGGGCCTAAGTTACACTTAGACATAGTAGATGTACTTCTAAAATTTCGAGTACATAAAGTTGCATTTTGTTCTGATATTAAACAAATGTATCGGAATATTCTTGTACGTGAGAGTGATAGGGACTTTCAGCGCATCCTGTGGCGCAAGTCGCCAGAGGAACCTCTGCGCGATTATAGGCTGCGTACCGTTACTTTTGGTATCAGTAGTTCCCCTTATCTCGCCTTGCGCACAATTAAACAGCTCGCGCATGACGAAGCCGAGCGTTTCCCGCTCGCCTCGCCAGTCCTCCTAAATGACGTGTTCGTCGACGATGTGGTGACCGGCGCAGATACCTTAGCCGAAGCCCTCAATCTGCAGCAGGAGCTGATAGGTATTTGTGCCACGGCCGGGTTCGAATTGCGAAAGTGGCAAAGTAACTCGCCAGCCATTCTCGCTGCCACGCGACCGACAGAGTTTCATGGTGAGCGGCGCGAAAATGTTCATTTTGCCGAAATGGAAAATGACAAAGGGGTCAAGGTCCTTGGACTTCAATGGAATCCAAGATCTGACGCATTTAGTTTCAAAGTTCAAAGTTCTTCGCAGGCCTGTACAAAGCGGGCGATTCTTTCCGAAATTGCAAAAATTTACGACCCCCTCGGGTTATTATCTCCGGTGACATTGTTTGCCAAACATTTAATTCAATTGCTATGGTTAGCCAAAATTTCCTGGGACTCAGAACCCCTATCGATATTATTAACTCATGGACGAGTTTTATTAACGAGCTACCGCTCCTATCGCAAATTTCTTTTCCTCGTCATATTTTCAATACTGACGACTTCGATTCAATCGAAATTCACGGATTTGCCGACGCAAGCAAAATTGCATACGCAGCATGTGTTTACATACGTCTGACGGACAACACCGGGCGAGTTCAAACCTATTTAGTCATGGCTAAAAGTCGCGTTGCACCTCTTCGGGTATGCCTTACTATACCTAGAATGGAATTGATGGGTTGTGTTATCCTATCAAAATTAATTGAAAGAGTTATGCATCTTTACGGTGGTCACATTCACCCCGATCAAGTGTACGCATGGTCTGACAGTTCCGTCGTGCTCGCGTGGCTTCAGTCACCCCCGCACGAATGGAAAACGTTTGTCTCGAACCGCACTAGTGAGATTTTGTCCCGTGTCCCGGCGCGCTGTTGGCGTCACGTCCCGTCAGCTGATAACAGCGCTGACCCGGCGTCTCGCGGTCTGCTCCCCGCCGCGCTCGTACAAAATGACTTGTGGTTCCATGGTCCTACATGGCTCCAACAAAGTCGCGACTCCTGGCCTATACCAAAACCGGTGGCAAACACGAACGAGGAAAAACGCAATACACATGACTCGGCAAGTCTTAGTTATGCATGTGTGTCCACATTGCCTCCTTCCCCGGACGACGACACTCTTATAACGCGATTTTCGTCGCTAGGTAAATTAGTTCGCGTCACGGCAGTCATATTTCGTTTCTACAATAAATGCAGGAAACATAAACAAACATTCCCAAAGTACGTCACCGTACCAGAGTACAATTTTGCATTAAATCGACTAATATTGATTACACAACAAAAAGTGTTCGAAGACGACATTAAGAGGATTTCGTCAAATAAACTTCCGTCAATTCGTTTGCGGCGTCTCACGCCCATTATAGATAGGGATGGTTTGTTACGCGTCGGCGGACGTATTCACAAATCACTTTTACCTTTTGAATCAAAACATCAATTGATTTTACCTAAAAGACATCCTCTTACAAATCTTATCATTGACGATGCGCATATAAAGGAACTACATGCCGGTTCGCAGTGCGTGCAAAACTCGCTCTTACAGCGATACTGGATTATCTCTGGTCGTGATATTGTTCGCCTCCGCGTACATCGTTGTATCAAATGCTTCCGCGCTCGACCGACTCGCTGCCAGCCGCGCATAGGAATGTTACCCTCGGTTCGGCTACGCCCCGCACGTGTGTTTAGTAAAACGTCTTGTGACTTTTGTGGGCCATTCTACGTACGCGCTAATAAGGTTCGTAATGCAAAAATAATAAAATGTTACGTTGCAGTTTTCGTATGTATGAGCGTTAAAGCTGTACATCTTGAGTTAGTTTCCGAACTTTCCACGGAAGGTTTTTTAGCTGCGTTGCGACGTTTCACGTCCCGTCGAGGATATTGTACGGATATATATACCGATTGCGGACGTAACTTTGTTGGTTGTAATAATTACCTTCAAGAGTTATATATTTTTTTACGTAATGATTCGGTCATGAGTGCCCTTAATCAACAAACTTTAAAACAAGGATTAACTTGGCATTTTCAACCACCTTATGCTAGTCATTTCGGTGGATTATTTGAAGCAGCTGTTAAGAGTTTCAAAACTCATTTACATCGCGTAATAGGTACACAAACGCAAACATATGATTGTATGCACACTTTGACGTGTCAAATCGAAGCTGTATTAAACAGTCGTCCGCTCTGCGTTCTAAGTTCGGACTCCGCGGATCCTTTACCTCTTACGCCGGCCCATTTCTTAATCGGTGAGCCCTTAACGGCCCTACCGGACGTTTCTCTGATAGACGAGAACCCTAATCGTCTTACACGTTGGCGCTGGATACAACAAGCTGTCCAGCATTTCTGGCGTCGATGGAGTCGTGAATATCTCCATCAACTGCAACAAAGTACAAAGTGGCTGCAAGACCGCGGTCCCGCCGTTCGTGAAGGTACTGTTGTTGTGGTATGCGACGACCACCTGCCGCCGCTGCAGTGGAAACTCGCGCGCGTTCATGCTGTCCATCCGGGCAGCGATCAAGTTATTCGCGTCGTAACATTGAAAAGCGGGAACACGTTGTTCAAACGACCTGTTGTGAAGGTCTGTCCCTTACCTTTAGAATAAACTTATACAATCGTTACGACTCTTAATGTTAAGTTAAATATAAGTTTCATAAAATATTTTGGTATACTTTCGTATAGTTTCTTTTTTTTATTTCTTTTAAAAGTCACTCCGTGTCTTTTAAGGTGAGCGGCATGTTCCGTCGAGGAACAGAGATTTTTAGTTTTAATTTCTTTTCTTGATATAGTTAAATAGTTATTTCATTTTCATACATACAAGGCAACACAATTTTGAAAGAATACTTTTTTCCATGTATATGTAGCACAGTTTTTTGGAGCTGGCAATTACAGAAGTCCCAAAGCGACTTTCCGGTGCGCCTGCCACGGCACCTGGCGGATATATAGAAAAAACTCTCTCTTCGACCGTGCGAGCGCCATGATCTGCGCTCCCGTTAATACGAATTAAAAAATAGTTATCGGTGCACCGGCGCGACATAAACGTGAAAATTGACATTTTAAGTGATATTCCGACCAGTGACCTAAGCTTCCGTTTATATGTGACAATCGTTTTAGTGTGAGGATTTTCCCAAAGTGTTTCCACGTGGCCCCACAAGCGCCTCTGGACAAATGTAAGTAGCCTCACCAATTAAACGCCGCTACAAGTTTATTTAACTAAATTCTCAATTTGAAAGGGGGCTCCTTTCCATTTTAGCAGCTTCGCTCCTGTAGCGTCTTAAAGATTGAGACGCAAAACTTGTAGCGACCACCTGAACATCAACATTCAACCCACGTTTACAAATATTACCCAATTTACCCATTCTGAACCGGTTACTACATTTTCAATGAACACCCACTCGACAGACGGAAAATATCCATCGTGTATTAAAAGCCTCCGGAAAAATGTGAGGACTACCCCCACATTTACATTTTCTAGAAAGGTTTTATAATAAAAGTGGGAGTTTGCAGGAATTTTACATACAGTTTTGTAGAGCTTTTATATTGTGCCTGCAGTCTAAACTGAAATATGTAGTAACAATAGTAGACCAAAGCAATTAAATTAAGTATAGTTGCTGTACCAATTATGTAATTACGAGTAAAGAAAATAATATCTCATGGTTGCACACAATTTCAACGTAGCACTAAACTTAACATTAATAATATTATCTTATCAAACTACGTTTTAAGTAGACAAATGAAGTTAACATAAAATTGTCAGCCCAATTTTGGGTACTATTTTGGAATTCAATTACGTCAAGTATAAAATTCTATTTAAATTGAGAGTAGAAACGTGTCAGTTCCCGACCTTCCCAAGGGTCTGAAGAGTTAGAAAAATACATTAATCGTATGGGTGAACAAACTCAGCCATATTCAAAATAACCGTACTTATATATTACTAGCTTTTGTCCGCGGCTTCGCTCACGTTAGAAAGAGACAAAAAGTAGCCTATGTCACTCTCCGTCCCTTCAAATATCTCCTTTTAAAAAATCACGACAATTCTTCTCTCCGTTTTGCCGTGAAAGACGGACAACAAACAGACACACACACTTTTCCATTTATAATATTAGTATGGAAGTATGGATATAAGTATCGTAAAACCAATATGACACCATAACATACGACGTCTTGACCACAAAAATGCGTCTACAGAGTTTTGTCTTTCCATGCGTGGAATCGACAGAAAATAAAAAAATATCTTGAAATTGGTCCAGCCTGAATGTTATAACCAGAGATTGGACGGATTTGCGACATTCTTAGTGACTTACGTCATTTTAATGACTTTTAGTATGACATGACGCACAAAAATCCGATCTCTGGTTATAACTATAGGGACCTACTTACACGTAGAATATTGCTACAATTTTACCGAATAAATTATTGGGGCTCGTCTCGTTTATTGAGTTAGGTATTTATATTCGAGTCTTTTCCTTTATTGTCATATTTTTAATTTAATAACAATTCAAATAAAGCTCCAAGAATAAGGCCTGGACGAGTTTCTTATTCAAATCCTCTGTATTTTCTTTGTAGTATTCTGCTACCTAAAAATCGTTTGAAGTAAATTGCTCCCATTTGCATCATAAAAGATCTTTAATGTGTAAAAATATAATCCTTCAAATTAGAAGGTTTAAAATTTCGTGGATCGTTTTAATCCTGTATTCGTAATTTAAAAAAAAATAATAATCCTTTAATCGGCTCAAATTTGAGTTTGTTTTTATTGAGTCCAATACACTTTATGACTTTAAAAAAATCGTAACTAGAAAAATACGGACCGCTCTGTATAATAAATCCTTACTAATATTATACTTGGGAAAGTGTGTGTGTCTGTTTGTTTGTCCGTCTTTCACGGCAAAACGGAGCGATGAATTGACGTGATTTTTGAAGTGGAGATAGTTGAATCCCTTCAACTGGAGAGTGACATAGGCTATTTTTTGACTCTTTCTAACGCGAGCGTAGCCTCAGGCAGAACCTAGTCTCATATAAGTTTCATTATAATAATCTAAATACATATTAAATACAGAACGTCTGCCATACTTAATCCTACGTCTATAAAGGCACAAAAAGGACGAAAACGTTCCATTTACTTTAATATAATAGTGACATTGTAGCTTAGTCCGACCTAAAGTCCTATGCCTAATTCCTAGAGGTAATTGGTTAGAAACCAGATAGGGGGCTTATCCTACAAAAGTTGGTTTGCCGACCTTTTCAGCTAGGGGTGTGTTATCTAGATGGAAATGAATACGTGATTAGTGTCTATCGCAAAAATTGTCACCAGCGTTTGAATAAATACGTAGGAAAACGATCAGTTTTCATTACAGGTAAACATTTTTTCTACAATTTCATTATTTTGATAAGCTTAGATAGCTTGTTAAAACTGACTGGACCGACGATCCAACAGATCGCAGGTTCATATTTGGTTCAATACGATCAAAATTATCAGTTTCTTATATAAAAACTTTACACCGGTCAAATCTTACATGAAAATCGGCTAAAAAAACAAAGTGTGATGTAAAGCTGGATTTTTAGTATGTTATTTGGAGTCCTTGGGGGAATGTAAGACTATATTTTGCAAGCAAAAAAAAAGTGTGCTAACTTCGTAATTTAAAAAAAAAAGTAAAAAATCGGACTTTTTTTGGTTTTTATTTTTTTATTAAAAAACTATGCGTTTTTGGTCAAAAGTTGCTGTGTAATGTTGAAAGCGCATTAAATTTGAAACAGTTTGACATCTTTCTTATCAATGTCCGTCAAATAGTTTTCGAGATATGAAGCGTCAAAAAAGGTTAATTTTTGACGCATTTATAAAATGTAGCGTTTTGCCAATATTTTTAGACAAATATCTGCAAAATACTTCATGATATGATATATATTGCAATATAACATTGTATAAAATTTATTTTGCTTTAGTTTTAGTGTAAATAAAGGTCAGTAAGACGAATATTTACTTGGGAAAACAAAAAAAAATCTATAAATAGAGAAGCCAAGAGTCTGGTAGATTGGTTAAGGTAAAATAGTTTACGCTAAAAGTTTTAGGTTGAAAGTGCTATCTATTCGATCTTACTTTCTTTGATATCCGTTTATCTGAAAAAATTGTCTAAGCTAACTTTGCATCGATTTGACTATTACTAATGAAGAAATAAAATACAGTAAAACTTTTGAAGTTTAGTAAATTAGAAAAATAAAACAGAATTATTTACATTTTACTTTTTCCTTTTTGAGGGTCCTGGTTTTGCATCTTGATGGCACAACTCCTGTAGTGATAGAAAGTCCACTTGAGTTGTATTTGACCACCAATTGCTGTGGAATAAACTACGGGAACGGAAAGCGCCCACGCCAATTATTAAGATACTGGAGAAGTGGTATTCCCAGCAGAAGAACGTAGTAAGGTGGAAGTCAACTCTGTCCACAGCCAGCGGGCTAAACTGTGGCGTGAGACAAGGAGGCAGTATGTCTCCGGCTCTCTTCAGCGTGTACATGGATGGGCTGTCGCAGGCTTTGACCAGTACCGAGGTTGGCTGCTCTATCAATGGGCAAATGATAAATCACATCGCATATGCAGACGATATGGTCCTACTAGCACCATCTGTGGGAGCTATGCGTAAGTTACTTGCAGAATGCGAGAGATACGCCAGCCAGCATAACATGAGATACAATCCGGACAAGTCTGAATTTATGCTCATGGAGGCAGCACATATGCCCACACATGTACCACCTCTTTTGCTTGATGGAGTTCAATTGACAACGTTTCAAAATTTTCAATGTCCCTAAATCGAAAACCATTTCGAGATACACGCTTGTAGATCACATAAATAATTTTTTTAATTTTTTTTCCGTATTTTTAGTATAAAAATCTTAAAATAGTTTAAAGGGGAAGTGACGTCAAATAGCTGATTTAAAGCTGCCACTATACCAAAAAAATCTTCCAGTTTTTCTTAGGTGTATGAAACAACATGTGACGTC
This sequence comes from Leguminivora glycinivorella, assembly GCF_023078275.1. Lineage (NCBI taxonomy): Eukaryota > Metazoa > Arthropoda > Insecta > Lepidoptera > Tortricidae > Leguminivora > Leguminivora glycinivorella. The sequence goes on from NC_062979.1 coordinate 8,554,183, forward strand.
ACGAAGCTGTGTCTTGACGTTTGTAACTTACGCTCTTTTTGCTCGAAGTAGTAATAAGAAGGGATTTTCTCATTAAAATAGCAGTTCTTGGAAAAATAAAAAAATTTCTTTGCTTGAGTTCTTTCAAACCAATCAATAAAAAGTAGTACTCAAAAATATGAAATGTTGTCAATTGCGGAGAGTACACGAAGTCAAATATCTTGGCCACATCTTGTTGTCCGGTTTAAAAGACCAGGAGGACATAGAAAGGCAGAGGCGAGCCACCGCAGTAAGGGCGAACATGTTGGCTAGAAGATTCACCAAATGTAGTGACAGCGTAAAAAGACAGCTGTTCCTCAGTTTTTGTACAAGCGTGTATACTGTCGAGTTATGGTCCAACTACACCTGCGCGGCGGTGAGAGACCTGCGCGTGCAATACAACACATACTATGTACTGATATTTCGTTATACGGAGAATACTATGATTCGGGCACGTCCACGACAACGCTCGTGAGATTGCATCGATGTTATTGACCCTCAGTGATATGCTTTAAAAACCAGTCCGTACAAGAACAATTTCGGAACAATCTGATTCAATTAATGAGGGTTTTCTACTCGTAAATATTTTTTTCCGCCAAGCGGCGATCCTGAGGTCTTTCTGACCGTAAACTTAACTTACTAAATAAATGTTGATTTGATATACGCAAATATGTGTCTGAGTAATACTTGAACAGCCCCCAAATAATAATAATTCGTTTTCCGCTATGCCTCCTGTAAATATATGTAAACTATCCCATTTTTCATCAATTTGAAATTGATGGATGGTCCCCTTAGACTATTTTCATGTAGGACTACGGGATCTCATAGCTGCCCTTACTGACCCGCTATCAAAATACACCCTGTATAAGTTCTCATAGTAAAAATTAAAAAAAATTGAATGCACTTTTACTAAGTTTTGAAAATAAAATGAAGTCTTCTTTCAGCAAAATATGCTATCTATGATATTTAAGGTACTTTCCCTCCATGTGGCATCGCCGTGGGACACTCTGTATACTTTAAGAAAACATACGATTTTATTTCATGTTTCGCTGTCTCAATAGGTAAGCGAGCTCCACCTTAGACCGCATCATCACTTACCATCAGGTGTAATCGTGGTCAAACGTCTACCTATTCGAACTAAAAAAAAAAAAACACAAGGTCATAATCAGAATAAAACTAAATTAAATACAGAACATGTTTTCACATAGCTACGCCTCCGCGTAAATAGTAACCGTATAATGTAGCTCACCGTTGAAAGCACGTGAATGCTACAACGCATAACCGTAGCAAAGCAAGCTACGCTACGTAGCACGTAACGCTCGTAGAATATTATAGGGACTGAAGAATATTTACTCTGATTCCAATTTTAATTTCGTGAAATATTAACTCCAGGTGCGATCTAAATCGGAAAATAAATATTGCTATCTTACACAAAACTCCATCCAAAATGTACGTAAGTATTTTATTAAAGATAAGAAATGTAATACATTATGTATGCGACATCGACATGGCGACCGAAATTCTCAAAATAACTTTGATTTTATCATTCAACAATAACATCGTACTTATAACCTAAGCAACATCTTACAATTCGATTAAATTGAAGTGCTGTCTCCACTTTGAACGTTTCCAAGTTTGAACGATCACTTATACGTCAGCCGTTAAGGAATTGTAGTGAGACGCAAGGATGATGGAATCATAATACCCTATTATACTCGCTCTTCAAATTGTCTCAAACTTTCAAGTTAACTGACAGACTAACACTTACTCTAGATTGAAACATCAGCGCAATAGAATTCATTGTTAGTATTTAAAAAGTTTTTTACAATAAAAACTACTTTGATTTTCGTATTCATTCTACAGTCTACACACACCACACAATTTTTTTGTGAAATTCAGCCTTTAGGTTAAAATTACCTTCTACACACACTTAAATATAACTACACTGAATAAGCAGTTGTAATTAAAACTTTAGTTCAACAAAAAAAATACAAAAATCGAAAACTTACCAATGCACACCGGCTCGTTCAATGTAAAACCGGTTACTTCGGAGTTTAAACCGTTTTCGAAAATGTTCGAAATTCAAATTAGAAATTGTTTCGCGGCGTTTTGTTTCTGCCAGGCGTTCGACCCAGCGGCGATTGGGGCGGCATCTGAAGCGAGCCTATAGCTTTTATTGCACTGTTTGAAAATAGGCTGCTCTTACAAAGATGCCTTTATAGTCAACGATTTTCAAGTCGCAAGGATTACTTAGCCTGTGACTTAGCTGTACCGTGAGTGCTTATGCTTATATGGAAAATACAATAGAGTGCTTTTCTATTATGTGTTGTTTGTTGCCAAGTTTAGAAACACATAAACGATTTATAAGTAATTGGATATTTTAAAACTGGGTTTCGACCAAATATGTGTGAGGACAGGAAGCAGGATCTGTCTGTCAAGAATCAGAACAAAATTTCAGCGTTAAGGTTGCATTGAGCGAGGATAAGTTCAAAATACAGACCTCGCTACGCAAATAACAAGCAAATTTGACAGAACAACAGAAAAATAGTATGAAGCACGATAACTCCGTACATGCCAGACAATACGATTAATTAATTATGACACACACTATCTCGGTAGTCTATTAGGTAGATACCCTTCTCCGAAAATCTTAAAAACCTTAGCAAATTCTTATATGAAGGTACAGGCTAAAAATGTATGTCGTTGTCGTGTCGTACTAAACAATGATTCTTACACTCTATCAATGGCTGTATAACCCCCGGGCCTGCGCCTTCGCGCCAACGCCGCCGCCATGACACTTTATCAATGGAGCCGCCATCTTGTTGACGTCATACATTTTACAAACTTACTATTGCAGTTTAACTGCGGCACGGGGCGGCACCACTGTCATATTTTTAAGTCACATTTGCTACTAAACAACATTAGTTCCTAGTTTTCTCGACTGCATGAGATAAAATTGCATAATGACCATAGACGGTTGTGTAATGTTTGTTTTCTTTTTGGTTTATGGGAGCATAGCCCGCGCAATGTTGATATCCAAATTTAATATCGTTAATTAAGTAATGAAGGTAATTATATTATAATGGCTGTCACGCATGAATGCCTATATGATGAATGTTGTCTACGATGATTTGTTCAGAATTATTAGAGGTTGTAAACGACAATCTAACGTGAATCAGACACTGTTTGAATAAAAAAACAAAGGTTCAATTTTCAGAATCTATATACCTATAATTGGTTATTTAGATCACTATTACGGTCCCGAAATTCGGTTTTATGTCCAGAAACTAAGATCACCATTAACACCAATTTTTAACACTGTAGCCAATATTTAAGGTCGGGGTGTTGAGAGGGTTAACCAAAATATTTTTTAAAGAATGCTTTCCGGTCAATAGGCTGACGGCCGTTTTATCGGCCTGAAATGTGAAAGTTCACCATTTATACTGTTTGAACTAGACCTTTAAGAATATTAAAAATGTAATAAGGTGCCGCTCCATAGTGCTTAATAACGATGCATGTTCATAGCCGCGTGCGGAATAACAATTGCGGGTCGCACTTTATATGCGGCTTAGGGTTGATCCTATCCTGAAATGTTTCATCTTCTGATCAAAGCCAGTTCAACGTACTGAGTCGACCTGAATCTTGGTAATAAATGAGAATAGTGAAAATTTATAAATTTTCACCACACCAACTGTTACTTTGCTATTCGAAACCAGATAGAAAAATTGCATTTTATCCACAAGAGTGCAAAGTAATTTCATAGAAATTTTAACTTGATGTCTTAAGCTGACTGGTAGAATTTAACTATGAATGATGATTTTGAATCATAAATATTGAATAAATTGATAGATTTTATTTAATTTGATGTTTTATAGTTAGCATTTTGTTTGTATTGGTATGGTGAAAAATTTTGTGATTCACACGGTGGCAAATTTTGATTAACCTTCGTGCCTTGAAACCCTGGCAACGCTCAAGATTCCACTTTTTGAACCACTCGCTACGCTCGCGGTTCAATATTGGAATCTTTCGCTTGCTCGGGTATCAATATTGGCACGTGCAACAACGACTTTGCCCCCTTGTAAAACAAATAACTATTGTCAGAGTGGTTAGAAAGACTTCATAATAAAGATTATTGTCCATTAGGTCTTTCAGTTGCATACCACAGTGAAACGAGTGGGAGAAAATTTAGGAACAATTTATATTTAAAAATTGGCTTTTTCCATGGATAAATAAATAGTTTTTAGTAGTTCCAGTAGGCTTGTTAAGCCAGATCACTGATACCATAAAATGTGTAGCTAGACTGTAGGTGATAACATAAGGAATCCATACTAACATTATAAATGGGAAAGTGTGTCTGTCTGTTTGTTTGTCCGTCTTTCACGGCAAAACGGAGCGACGAATAGACGTGATTTTTTAAGTGGAGATAGTTGAAGGGACGGCGAGTGGCATAGGCTACGTTTTGTCTCTTTCTAACCCCCCACTTCCCTAAAATGGGGGGGGGGGGTGGAAGTTTGTATGGAGCATTCCACAATTTTCGAATTTAACGCGAGCGAAGCCGCGGGCAAAATGCTTTTCATAAATATTTTTTTTCCCTGGATGAATGGCGAACACTAAATGTGTACCTACTGATAGGTCCAATCATAGTTGTTATGGATCTCATAGTCATAATAAGAACTCGAACGGCCCCACGCTTGAATGGATCCATGATCAGGCATTGGACATGCCAATTTTGTATAGAATCCATCACGTGATCACCCATCATAAAAAAGGAAGATTGAGGCGGGCCTTCTGGGCTAGCCGAAATGACTAGTCCCGGACCGTAGTGACTGTCATCTACAGTCGAGTTCATAAATATGTGTACATTTCTTCACCTTAACTGGTTCAATAAGATGAAAAAATGTACACATATTTATGAACTCGACTGTACAAGCAGGATATCACTGGTTGGCTACGAAAACGCAAGCGTAAGCAAGATGTGCTTTCTGTATGCGAATAAGCCGAGGCTATAATTTACAACATAATGATGACAGATATCAAAATAAAAAATATATCATTTTTTAATTTTTTTTATTTGACGACCGATCTGGCTCAGTCGGTAGTGACTGCTAAGCCGCGGTCCTGGATTCGAATCCCGGTAAGGCCATTTGTTTGTGTGATGAGCATAGATATGTATATAAGTATGTGTATGTATATCGTCGCTTAGCACCCATTACAAACTTTGTTTAGTTTGGGGCTAAGTTGATCTGTGTAAGGTGTCTCCAATATTTTTTTTTTTTTTTTTTTGTTTTAATGAGAGTCGTCGTAACGAAAATAAACTGGTTCTAACATAAAAGGGAAGTACTAATTTCCTGTCTGTTCCCTTTCCGGGGAGTCTAATTATACAGACTTGATACCTTTTCTAAAACAAGGAGGCTTCCTTGCACGTGTTTTCTTAGCCCAGACAAAATAAGGTCATAACTCATCGGGATTTACTGGTTAAGGCCAAAACCGATGTTTGGAAATAGCTTGAAGTCGCAGTGCTTTGTACGTATATCCCTCAGTATTCTACAACGACGATATTATACTTAGTAGTTTGATATAAGTAGGTAGGTATATATTATAGTTATGTACGAGTTCATCGAGTTTCAAAGAAAATTCGCTGGTGTAAAGTGTGTAAGAGCGAACGAAGTGTTATAATTATAGATTAATATTAATAACTGTCTCCTATCGGATACTATTCATCATGGAAAATAATAATAAAATTTTTGAAGGACTTAATCTTACGCAATCAAAGCATTGACGCTGTTGATTTAACAATCTACATATGTGAGTGTGCACGGAAAAACGACCCACTTTGTCGATTGCTATAAAGCCGCTTTGTCAGTTTATTCATATAAAGATACAAGTAAAACTCGCCTGAATGGTAACCGACAAAGTGGGACGTTTTACTAAACACGCTCACATATTAGAAACGTTACACAGTTGACATTTTTGCGTCATTAATAATAATAATTTATTTATTATATCAGACAACAAAGGGCCCATAATGGTTAGTACTTATACATTATTGGATATTTTAAAAACTACCTGTTAGTATAACATAAACAAAAAGTCGACACAATAATACAACAATAAAACAATAAAACACTCACCTAGTGGCGGTCATGACACACTCAAAATGCCGCGCTATAGGTGAGTCATATCGGCAGGCTATAGTGGCCAGGATGGGGTTGGTACTGGCCCGCACTCTACAAAGCAACGAGGCAGTTCTTTTGCGTATTATGGCATAGTAGTCATCCGTGCGAGCTTGTGCGAACATACCTGATGCGCTGCAGAAACGAGACAGCCCCAACAACATCCTGAAACCATTATTGTAAAGCACGCGCAGGGCACTGATGGTCTTCTGCGAATAACTAGTCCAGAGGCTGCACGTGTAGAAGACTTGACAATAGGCTTTAAATAAAGTTATTTTTACCTGTTGACTACAACGTGCAAACCTCCTTACCAGCATATTGCATCGTACTGCCAGCGCCCTACGCTCCCTCTCTATGTCTAATTGGTCTTTAAGGTCGTCGGTGACGTAGTGTCCCAGATACTTAAATGCGTGTACACGCTTAAGTTCATTATTATTAAGTTTGATGACTGGTACACTTTCCGGTAGCTTGCCCCCGACGGCCTTAAACACCATATATTCGCTTTTTTAGCATTATACAGTAAACCATGCTTACCCACATATTCTTCACATATGCCTAGTAGTTTTCTCATAGCTCTGACCGATGGAGTGAGCAGCACCATATCGTCTGCGTAGCTGATGTTGTTGACACTAACATCATCAACTCTGCACCCTACCGGAGTTCTGCTCAATCCCTCGATCAGGTCGTTCACATACAGGCTGAAGAGCTTGGGAGAGGTTATCCCCCCCTGCCTCACCCCACACTCCAACCTGTACGTCTGAGAAAACCTACCGGCCCATCTGACACTATTGCTCTGATTAAGGTACCAATATTGAAAGATCCTGAGTAGCTCCGCCGGTACTTTTGCTCCCTTAACTTATTCCAAAGCACATCATACGACACAAGGTCAAATGCCCTGGACAAGTCCAGGAAGCAGGCATATACCGGTGTCTGACGCTCAGTGTAATACTGTATCGTGTGCTTCAGACTTAAGATGGCTGTTTCTGTGGAAAGCCCGGGTTGGAACCCGAACTGTGCATAGTGTAAATTTAAATGCTTCCCAAGTTGTGCGTCCAGTAGCCTATCGAGTACCTTAGCCAGTACAGTAGCAAGCGAGATGGGCCGATAATTTGACTTGCTAGAAACATCGCCAGTTTTATCTTTAAGAATAGGCACTACAATAGTCTTCATTAGGTCATGGGGAAGGTAAGAATGAGACATGCATACCGAATAAAACTTAGAGAGAACTGCAAATAGCCGTTTGCCCGCAAACTGTAAGTGTTCAATACTAAGCCCGTCGTGACCCGGTGACTTTCCTCTGGTCATTTTTTTAATTACATATTCGACCTGTTCGGACGTAAAACGTACAAAGTCCGACTCACGACAGGCCCCGTCATCAACCCTTTGCTGCGCTGGGCCAAGTGGAGAATCTATTTTAAAGTGACCAACAAACATATTAGCAATGGATTCCGGCTCACTCACTCCTTCGACGCTTACGGGTACGCCAGAATGACCATCCGATTTCTTAACAGCCTTCCAAAATTGTTTGAAGTTTTTACAACTATGATGCGACGCTAAAATGTCTAATTTAATTTGCTCTTGATGATTTTGGCACCATTTTAACTTGCTTTTGAATATTTTACGACTCGCGCACATATTTTCGTAAATCACTCCCGACATCGGCTTATTAAAGTTGACCCACGCCTGATAGTGCATCCTGGCCTGCCCGTACGCGTCCCGGACATGTTTATTCCAGCCCACTACCTTTTTACCCTTTCTCTTACGACTACAAGCTTGATGATAGCTTTGCACTGCAGCGTTCGATAAAATATTAACGATATCTCTATATAAACAATCTATTAAATGGCGATGGCAATTATTATTACAATTTATATTATAACAAATGTCAAACTCTTGAAAATCAATTGAATTTAATCCGTCATTACATAATTCATAATATTTTTCTACTTGTATTTCATCCCTCTCACCCCAAATTACTTTATTACATTCAAAATTATTATTTAATACATATTTAGGCGGTACAAGTTCCAAACAGCATTCAATGCACAACGGATAATGGTCTGAACAAAAGACGTCATAAATTACACTTATATCTAAAATAGTGTCCCAAGCCGATTGCGTAACCAGGCAGTGGTCAAGCCAGCGCCGGCAGCCGGCAGCATTAGACATTTCACTTGCACCAGTGCGAATGAGATGCCTGAGTTGATAGTGATGATATTTAGCATCAAAACAAGATAAAATTCGAAACAAATTATTAATTCCGAATCGGCTTAACAGGTTTCATGTAAATCCAGCTAAGCAAAGGTAAGCAGCCTTTCCTAATACTCATGTTTTTAGGGTTCCGTACCAAAAAGGTACAACAGGAACCCTTATGGTGCGACTCTGTCCGTCTGTCTGTCCGTCTGTCACATTGTTAAATATCTCGAGAACTACTTATGCTATCGATATGAAATTTGGAATAGTTATAAACATTGTGAACCTTTACAAGTTGAAAGATTCTTTTTTTTTATTAATTAATATAAATGATAGAAAATGGCCAAAATGAAAGGGGGGGCAAACTGAAAATTTCAAGTAACTAGGTCAAGTGGGGTATCGTTAGAAAGAACTCAAACTGTACATATCAAAACTATTTTTTGGTTGTGGAAAAAAAATGTTTTTTGAAGGAAAATGTAAAAAAAAATAACGTTCCCCCCCTTATCTCCGAAGTTTACCAACATAAATTTATGAAATTTTCACCAAACATGGCTATTATAATGAATATTACAGGAAAAATAAAATCGTACACGTATCTTGAAAACTTTTTTTTATATTTATAAAAAACCTTTCAGATTTACATTTTCAATTTCAACACCCTTGCGGGTGTTTATTGTACCTGTATTTTTTAACAAAATAACAATGAAATTACCTGCTTTCAAATAGAGGCAAAATGGTTAAAATCGGTTCACGCAATAAACAATTATTCCATAAAAATCATCCTCCATACTAGCTCGCGCGCATTAGTTTACTAGATGTCGCTGTACGTTGAACGCTCATTTCCTACATCGCGTTTTTCCTGATATAATGAGGTCGGTTCAGGAGCGTCCTTGCGACATGTCGTAAGTCGTAAACTATTGAAGTCGAATAGTCTTGATTTTATTTGGACGTTGTCTAACAATAAAATTGTATATTAAAATATAACTTGTAATATGTGGGAAATTGAGTCTTGAGGGCCCTCAAGACTCAATTTCCCACATATTACATTTAGTCAAATCTGTAGAGTTCTATGAATAACATTTTAATGATTCAACTATTGAAAGTTTGTACGGAACCCTCGGTGAGCGAGTCCGACTCGCACTTGACCGGTTTTTTTTATGTATTTAGAACAGAAAAAAATAGTAATTACTTTATGCTAATACAAGGGCCTCATTAATATCCTCAACCATCAGGCCCTCGCATGTCTTCAAATAAACATGTATAAAGAAAGGTTTTTGTACCGGAAACTTTAAGGAGGTTACATGGAGAGCCCACCTATAATTTTGCTCTTGATTAAATACTTCGAACTCCTTATTATTCCTCTTTATTCATTTTAATTCTTAGGCTAGGTTTTATAATATGATTATAAAAGTAAAATACAAAACCACAATACAAAACAATACAAAATATATAAAACACATTATAAAAAACCTAACCTAGGGTGCCGCCAGCAGCGGGGCAGGGCCCAAGCTGCCGGTGGTTAGGGCTGCAGAGAGAGAGGAACCGTCGGACTATACGCGCCGTGTCCAAGATCACCGCCTTCTGCATCTGGCCCTTAGTAGTGTAATATTGGTGCACCTGGATCAAAGAAGATCCAGGTGCCACCAATATTACACATTAGAATACTAATTTTAATCGATCGATCATTCAAATAATTACTCATTTTGTGTCCATTCAAGAAGTCACCTTTTCAAGTAGCGAGGTAGCAGGATGTTAGTAAGTTCTGATTTATCAGATTCAATTCTAAAAGTAACACTCAAACATTCAAATTTGTAACCAAGTCTATACGAACCATTTATCTTTTCTGATTACTCATGCCAATACTCGAAAACCAGTATAATATATGGTGTCCATGTCGGTATATGACATTGATAAATAAGAACTTCATCGATGTCTTCCACATTGTTGTCCATTTTTAATTGATTATTTATTTGCAAATTGGTTCGAGTGACTTTAGGTTTGATATTTATGATGGTACTAAAATTACTTATTACCTATATTATTTTGTTTTATAGATCATCATAATTTTAAAATAATAACACAGGTATTCATGATTATATTTTATTTTGTAAAAAAAACATTATTTTCTATACACCACTTATTCAGGCATGATACATTTTTAAAAGCGCAGACATTAGCATGATATATACAATTTTGAATATCACATTTATTTGAATATTTTTCGCATAAAGTCTTTAAATTTGGGCAGTCAAAATGTTCTAAATTATAAAAATTATCACTGTCTGTTATTTCTTTCACCCACTGCACTTTTTCATAACCTTTTGTATAAATGTGTTTACCTTTACAGTAATCAACAATCAAATTCTTATAATTAAAATATGATACATAGCCTTCATTCCATAATATTCCTTTGTATTTTTCCACCCAAGAGACTTGTGAACGTTCTTTCTTTGTTAAGGTATAGAACGGATGGGGAGGGCTGATCAGAAACACAAGAAAACTTTTTTGAGAAATAATCGCCACTTCTTTTGGTATAAATTGATTATTTTCATTTTTAAATCCTTGAACATCCAAAATCACATTCATGATAATTTCCTTACTATATTACTCAAAGGTTTATACTCGACAAGCCGATCGTTTATAATTAAACAATAGGCTGTCGTTTTATCAGGTATGTCTTCTGAGGACTCGATTTCTATTCGAACGTCAACTGGGCCAGTTTTTAATGAATCGTTCTGCCTTGAGCAGTCTATTACAAATAAAGGAGTTTTTTTTAATGTGTTCAGATTAAGCAGAGGATCGACACCGACCCCATAATACGACTGACGAAAGTTAGCATACATTTCGTATAATATACTAAATTTGTCTTCGCTAAATTTTAAATTAAGAGGATCGTATGGAAAGTACTGTGAATTTAAAAATAATTTGACGTTAGTTATATTGCAGTGATCAAATATAGTAGAATTTTTTAGTTTGTTTAGTTTTCTATCAGTCTGTAATGCTAATATAACATATCTAGGCTTTTCTAACTGGGAAGCGGTTTTTACTGACCATGCATGTTTTGTTGTTTTAGGTAAAAGTGGATATTCATACAAATCCCAATTCCGGAATGCTAGTTGTATAGATCGATCTTTCTCTAAGCACTTTAGTAGTGGCAATCTATTACGGTCAGAAACTCTAACATGTGGTACCCGCCATTGGATTTTATGGATATCAATTTGAACTTGATCATTTTCTTCAAGTACAACACTATTTAAAACTGAATTACTTCTGTTTAGTACAAGTTCATGCCTACAGTTGACTAAAATCTTATTATAATCTTCCGCGAAGCCACTACTTTATTCAGAGGTATTATAATGGAGAAATGACCTTGCTTTAGAATACTCCCGCTTAGATCCCAACCCCACAATGCAGCGTTCTTACTTTCTCCTTCATTCATTGAAATAAGAGATTTCATCGTTGTAGTAATCCCGCAATTTTTATTCCGGTCAATTTCAATCCCATTTAGTTCGTAACTTATATCTTTGAACAAAAATAATATGGGGTTATTTGTAAAATTTACATCTTTTGTTATTTTTTCCCACCAGCATCTACTCGCCATACACTTGCATACCCTTCAATGTAAATGGAGCTTGCAGATGGTAATACATACACATCTTGTTGATTTATAGGTATCCTGATTTCGTCATTTTCCTTAAAGCTATGATTGTAGGGATTGTATGAATGGATGGTATAGCTTTCAATTGAATTATCTTGTTGTGGAATATCTGTGATATGCAACATCTTATTATAAGTATTTTATTTTATTTTAAACCCAAGAGAACGAAGAAATAACTTATTGCTCTTAGTAATTCTCTTGCTAGAATTTAATCGACTTGCTCCTTTGAAGACTGGGAGTTGAATATTCGATGGTATTCTTGTAATTCCGCTTTTATTGAAAACATACATAATGTATCACTTGATTTTGTAAGGTAAAATTATGTAAACGTATGCTTAACACCCGATTCTAGACACTGTTCGAGGTTGAATGTGATACGGTAGAAGATATCGTTTATTATAATATTGTTGTATTATGTTTTTGGTCTTATTAAACACATAAGTTTACTTATTTAATAATATTTCTGCCAGAATGAATCCAGAAATTTTAAACATAAATGCCCACAGTTAAATAAATGATTTTTTTGTATATTATCGTAATTATAGCGTATATTAGCTCCCATATATTTTATGAATTCCTTTGGAGGTTTTAAATTTCCGTAACTATCAAAATATTCAATATAATTTTTATTTTTTCCATAGGCTACCCAGTGAGTACCGTTATTTTCAGATGAATCTAAATTAATCACACCACATTCCATCGGTAATGGTTTTGGTGGTAATTCATCTCTCATGAATACACCACGAAAGTAAGGAATACTTTTCGAATGTTTTATTATATCGATATTACTCAATGCTCTATTGGGTAGCCTGCCATCTAGTTTTTTTTATTTGTAACATAAATTCCTAGTCCACCCTTGTAGGGTTTAAGATGCACTCCTTTTCCAATACATTTACCCTCCATTTTCATATTATGTCTCTTTAATTTAGCTAGTTGTCGTTTTGCTGATTTATAATGGTTAATAGCTTTTCTTATTCCCGCAACACCTCCTGCTAAACTTCCTGTAGCCGATAATCCTGCTAAAATTGGAATCAATGGTAGAAATCCGCCAGTTTTAGGTACTGGTATCACTCTGGGTAATTGTATAGGCAAGTCCGATGCTAATTCTTGAGCAGCAGCATACGCTAATTCCATTAGCATGTTCTTACATTTTGGCTTTAGATTACTGATATGTCTTTTAGTGTGTGAAACAAGATTATTAAAAGTTTTCTTTAAGCCAGCTCCAAATTTCTGATTGCTAAGTTTCTTCTTATTTTCGTTTTCAGAATTATTTCTCGTGCGTTTCATTTTTTATGAAATAGATTTAAATGTTGGATATGTCTGTACTGGTCTCTATAGTGTAGAGTTTGAAATACAAATGAGTGTACAAAACAGTGAAAGTAAATTTAAACCCGATTACAAACGATTTGTCTTATCAATCCAACTATTTTCACTCGGTGGAAGGCCGAGCCACTTAACATATACTTTATTTCCTTTACGTTTTAACACTCTTTCAACAAGATAAACTTGAGGATGCAAAGTTTTCTGAATTTCTTGCGCATAGAATGCTCCTAAAATAGGCCTACGCTTGGCGTCTTCTAGATAATATGTAGTGGGGTTAGTATTTCGAACATTAGTTATCTTAAATATTTCTGTTGACCAATTAGGGGTAAATCGTTTCTCGAAACATCCTTTATACTTGCTAACTCTTACAAAATCTCCAATACGAAACCTTTTGCAAACCGGGTTTTTCTTTGTTAGTAAATTCTTAATGTATCTTTGTAATACAACTCCTTTATTACTACGATTGATCGTGATCGGCGCTCTTCCCACCGTCCTATGAAAAGTATGATTATATTCTGAAACTTTCTGGTCAAGAGTTCCATCAACCCATTTATAATTACCCTTCAGACTAAACTCCTTATACAGCTTAGCTTTAAGAGTTCTTATAAGTCTTTCAACTATTGATGCCTTTTTGGTGGAAAATGTAGAGTAATGATTAATATTATATTTTTGAACAACTTTTCTGAAATTACTATTATAAAATTCATTACCCCTGTCTGTTTGTAAATTGATTGGTTTACGTCCTCTTGATAATAATGTTTCAAACATTTTGGATACGGTTTCTTTAGTCTTACGTTTGAGTGGAAATGCCCAAGCGTATTTTGAGAAACAGTCAATAATCACTAATATGTACTTATAACCAGCATTCAGTTTTGAAAAAGTCTGCATATCTATTAAATCTGCTTGCCAGAGGTCATCAATATCTCTTAAAATGACGCTTCTTCGAGGAAAATTCACCCTTGCATTTTTATGAATTTCATTTACGACGTCCGCTTTGCTCATAATGTTTATTAATATTATATTCAAATTCTTTGTTAGAAATATTCTTTTCAACTTTTGTTACTCGATTCATTAAAACCGAAATGTTTTTATCTATATTCATCACCTTTTTCATACAGGCATCGATTTTGTTTATTATTTCTGTATTTATTGTATTAGATAATATATTTTCCTCCTTTATACTTAATACTTTATTAAATTCTGCTTTACAATTATAAATATCATTGTTATTTGTCATGTCTAAGACACGTTTATTTATTCACTGAGCATTAACATAATATTTCAATTTATTTTATTGCTTTACAATACCGGCTTCCTTTAATTCTTCAATAATTGATATAATTTCATTATCATGGTTGGTGTTTCCAGCGTCTTTGGATGCAATCAAAAGTTTAAGCCTTTCAATTAATTCATTTGGATCATCCCAATAAATATAATCTGTGTTACTTTTATAATGTTTTAATGCAGGTAAGTTACCACCTGTTTTAATGTTAGTGTCAAGTAATTGTGAAAAGAGAGGTTTGATAATACTGCAATATTTTATACCTTTGTCTCATTTTAATTTTCCGTTTGGATCAAAATCTCGTTTATGTGCGTTTGTACGGGTTAACATTTCTTTGTATTCAGTTTTATCTTTTTCAGTAACAAGACTGAGATTGGGTTTGTTTCGCATCAATAGTTCTTTCAACCCTGCGGTTAATTCAAATTTTTTGTTGTCTATAGTAATAACATATTGTTTTTCAGTATCGGAAGTCTTATTTACCAAAGACAAGTATACATCAGAATTACCCATCATCAACTTTTTATTCGTGCTACGAATCCCGAATGGTATATTGATGTCCTCATATAAATCAATCATGTCTTCTTTTTTTAGAGATAGAAGTGTATCATTATTTTGTTCTTGAGAAGTTTTATTACTAACATTAGAGTATTCATAATATTCTGAATGCTGATCAGGAGCAATTATCTCTTTGAAATTTTTGTATCCTATAGAATCATTTAAATTCTGAGATTTGTCACTCGTATCTGTACTTGTAGTCATGTTAATAGCTGGTTTAACAAAAGAACTTTGCATAACGAGGTTTTCTAATGGTTCAGTAATAGGTTTAAAAACTTTTTTTAAATTAATATTATTTTCATGTTCTTCATTATTTATCTTCTTTATTTTGTTTTTTATGTTATCTACTGCTTTGATAAGTTGATCTTTTAAATGTGTATCCATTTCAGCAGTCTTGACACCAACCTTTTAATACGAGCACTCAGTTTCAAGTGAGCCTTCGTCAACATTTAAAACATTAAATAATGGGAAATTTAAAAGTAAATAAATGTATCAAACCCCTGTCTATATCGTCCTTTATCTAGTGTACAATCTTTATTAATTAATAAAAAGCTAAAACAATCATCCCATATAATTGAACAAAGTTCTTTAAATTTTATCCAATCCATATCGGTGTTTACATGTTCATTGTATATATGTTTTAAGTTAGTATCATCTTGTTTAAAAACAATTAAGAGATTCACATTGTCTCTTAACAGTTGCTTCGGAATTTTGGAGTAAGTTTGCGATAAATAAAAACAATCAATTTGTCGATGTCTTCCCATAGCAAAGTAATTCCTAATGTTCACTTGATTTTCACATACAACATCATCGAAAATCATGATTGAATTGGTCATAGCATCATTTGGATGGATAACGTCTTTATTGTCATTAAATATTAAAAAGTTAGCATCTGGAATTTTCTCCATAATTAGTTGGAGGTAGCGATATTTTGGCTGAAAAGCGGTCTTTGAATACAAATAGATATTTTTAAACTTTAGACCATTTTCATGTAATAATAAATTTAATATTACATTAGTTTTACCACAGTTTGAAGGTCCACATATTATACAGCGGATTGTATTAGGTAATAATGTACTATGTCTTGTATTTTTATGCACGTCATTTTCAACGATTATATTATTTACTTCCAGAGTTTGGGTATGCTTAATGAATTTCATTGTTATTATGAAAAAAATATGATATCTCAACGCTTTTTATAGGATATGTCTTAACATAAATAAAACAATTGATTAACAGAGTAAATAAATTTATTAAATTTCTGGAGATTATTACAGATAGGTACAAAAAAAAACAAACAAAAACAAATTTTAGTATCACATTATTATATAATTTAAAATATAGTCTTACAGTGCCCCCATGGTAATGTTTGTATATTGTCAGGCAATATCTGCCTTTTATCATCGTTGCAGTTTAAAACTACTTTATCAACTTGCTGTGAATATAAAACATGTTTGATTGATCGAATCATATTCATATTATGGGTATACACTTTTTTTGTTTGCAAAACTTTGTCAAAATGTTTAATTCTTAATTTATTCGTTATAGGTTTTGTGACACCTTTTGCTTTCGTTATTGTCTTCTTTACATTTTTTAAACAGTACAGTTTTGCTCTTAATCCAATAAATTCAGTAATTACCGTACCACCAAATTCATCTTTAAATAAACCAGGTACTTTAGCATTTAGTTTAGGTATACCATAAGGGTTATTGTGGTCATAATTACTAGTATCATATTTTGATATGTTTTTATTTAGATCATTGTAAAAGTCATCAGTAATAATGTTATAAAGAAGGCTATCAGTATCAGTATAACAGAGTTTCACGTTTTCTTTGTACGTTTTTTTAATGAAATTATAATGAAATTGATATAAATGTGTTTTTGCCAATTCTAAAACTGTAAATCCAATATAAATCGGGCGGTCTAAACAAATTTTTTCAGGACTTAATTGAACAGCCACAAAGTTTTCATTAAATATGGATACATTCTTTACATTAGGTTTTAATAATATTTTTTCTGCACCTAAGTGTTTGTTTGTTTTATTGTCATTGTCTTTCCATTTTATTGCTAATTGAACATGTAAATGTTTTCGCTTATTTTCAATTGTTTTTCCAAATATAGCATTATTTAATAGTTTAAAAAAGTCTTTTTCAAATGAAGTAGAAGCTTCTTGTCGTAATCGAGTATTTAGATCAATATATTTTTGTAAGAAGTTAGACTGTCTAAAACGTAGAATGCGATGTATTTTCTGTAACACTAACCCGTTCTTTAAACATTCCTTCAAATGTACGAAATGAATGATATAGTTGTATTTGTCATATAAATTTGCAATTAACTTTTCTGACTTCCCACCTGGGGGAACAAACCTTTCAGGTGCAAAAGGCAAATCGGCATGCAGATCGTGTAAATGATCAGGATAACTCATGTCAACTTCTAAAATGTATCCATGTTCACCGTTTTCTGGTATAGTCAGTATGTCAAAATTTCTAACCCGATCTAAAGTTAAAAACTCAAAGTCTGATACAGGTAATTTTTGTCTCATAGCATAACCATAGAGATTGTTACAATCCAGATACATCAAATATGAGGTGGGTCTAGAAGTATCAAAATCAGGGGTGTATTTATTGTTTGCTTTTGAATTCCGAAGAGAACACTGGGCTAATCCACCACGTATCCCTCTTTCTATCATCTGATATACTTCTAAGTCGTGTATTAACTGTAATTTTACGTCTGTAAACAAAAGCATAGCATCCCAACTTAAATTAGGTGCAGATACATAATAGGCTGGGTCTAGATTATAATGCTTCAAACTTGTATTTCTAAAATGTTCAAACACATCGCTTAACAACAAGACGTCACATTTTAAGTATAAATCAGTATATTCCCCTAAAGTCATTATATTAAAAGCTGACCACACAGTTTCGGCATGATTATAATCAATATCTGAGATGTGTTTAGATTTTAGAGTATTATAAAACATTTCTTTTGTCGGTAGTTTATTGTCTTCATATTTCAACCAGGAATCAATGTAATCATAGGGATAAACACCTTTACGTGTTAATAACTGAAAGTGGTGGGTATCAGTAAATTCTTTAGACAAGTTAACAAAATCCTCTTTATTCAAACTTTTGGTTAACTCAAATAAACTGGAACTAAGAAATTGAAAAGAATCGATAAACTTTATTTCAATTGGTTTGGCGCTCGATTTGTTAGTAGAATATATAGTTTTTGTTATGCTTGAATATTTTTCCTTGGACTGTGGCATTATTTTGATAGACCCGGGGTACTTTGCAAGTTCTTCTATAAATAAATGACTATCATACCCCGTCAAATTATGTAAGACAACTGGTATAAAGGAACAGATTCTGTATTTCAAATTGCAAAGTGAATGAGCTGCACCTCTGTACTCTGATGTAATGTGATCGTGATCACGGACTTTGTCACCAAATAAAAACTGCTTACAAATATGACAGTGTGTAGCATTCTCATAATTACACTTTTCTTTATATGTTAATGGATTCATAGGATTATTTTTAATTAGTATGTTGTGAATTTCATGAATATCGTTTATTAACCATTCAACAAAAACTTTTACACAATCTTCACCTCTGTAAGAAACATATTTATTCAAACTTGCATCGTGCGAGCAGCATATGTAATAACCGAAACATGTCGGGACATGCTTTTTTAGGTTTTGCGTATTTTTACTACTGTCTGAATTACAATTAATTAACATACTTTCAAAATCAGCGTATATAATAAAATTGATTTTTTGTTTACGTTCGAAGTTCTTAAATTGAATGACAGTATTTTCATTAGGTAAAACTGTTACAATTTCGGAACAATGGTGTGTTTTAAATTTATTATCGCTTTTAAAAAATTGCAAACATGAGTCACAGAAATGCATGTGGCCTCTATGTAAAGTTACTTGTCTTCTAACTAATCGTACCAGGTCTTTAATTAAACAGTAATGTCCTTTACCAACGACTTCAATATATAATAGATTAAAATGATTATTTTTCTTTGATTTGGATCTATATAGAGGACCTGTTACTGCATACTTATTATCCAATCCATATATACAAATGCTTATATCAGGGTTATTTTTTTCAAATAACTGTATATCGCTGACTGATAATGGGAATGACATTCCATCGATATTTAAAACATCTGAATAGTGCGGGTATGATTTAGTTCGACACACATTATTCTTTGCAGGATATAGACCAGCCAGTATACTCCATAAAAAGCAACAATTATCGTTGTTTTGAATATTAATGCAGCTTTTAGTATTTTTGACACTTGGGGGTAAAGGTATGTAAGTACCTCCTCGCATCGGACAATACTTGTTTACGTTAACTTCTAAATGACTTATTGCGACAAAAGACCAGCCTGATTCACGGTGCTCAAATTCTATAACTTTATTTTTTAAATGTTCAATCGTATTTTCAAACAGTTCATTGATATTTGTGTTTTCATAAATAACATCATATTTTGTATTGAATGACTTTAACTGTTGTTTGCCTGAATGAGGTAATGTAAAGTAAACGAAAAGCTCATAGTTTATTTTGATACTTTTATGTTCCCGTAATGACATTTCTACAACTTTCATAATGTTACTTTTGATATCACACAAAAACGTCTCAGGAGTTACGTATTCATTTTGTGTTGCATTCAGACGATAGGTGACTATTCTGTTTTTAAAGGCTGTTGCTATAATTTCAATATTATTCAAATCAGTTTTCAATATGCAATTCGATTTATGTAAATTAGTTCTCAAATGGGCATTGTATTCATTCTTAGGCAATTTAATTTGACATTTGTCACATTTCATTAAAATAGTTCTGGATAACGGACGGTTACGTGATCCCAC
Source organism: Leguminivora glycinivorella (assembly GCF_023078275.1). NCBI lineage: Eukaryota > Metazoa > Arthropoda > Insecta > Lepidoptera > Tortricidae > Leguminivora > Leguminivora glycinivorella. The sequence goes on from NC_062979.1 coordinate 8,574,258, forward strand.
TGTAAACAAAATAACACACTTTATAGATATCATTTTATTCCAAATTAGTACTACAATAGATATACATTTATAATTAATTAAAGTATGTATTATATAATACTTATATTCCATTTCATAACATAGGTAATGTAATTCAAAATGAATATGGGTAAAAAACATTATTAATAGATGTCAACAAATAAATGAGGGCTCACATCTGTGCTATTACTTTTACGTTGTGTTCAGGATAGTTGGATCCACGCATAGTTCAATCTATGCAATTGGTCCCATATTTTACAAAAAGGAATAATTCTATGTACGAAAAAGAAATAAATTCACTCTAACACGTTTGAACATTTAGTTAAAATTATTCACAGAACGTAAAAGGAATACCACAAATATCAGCTCGTTATTTATTAGTCATTTATTTATAATCCTCGTATTTTATTACAGATGCACTAATAAGTGTGGTAATAAGAGATATATACGATGGCTTAAATTGATCAATAATAATTGCTAACAAATGACGGCGCACATGTTCGGTATTCCTTTCGCGTTGCGTGAATAAAATTAGCCAAGTGTCTCCAAGCTTCAGTATTATCATCGGTTCGGTTTTTAATATTTACTACAGCATGACGCCATCGATTTACTGGTGTCACCTTTTCAATATCATCGCATTTATACACTTTGACCTCAACAAAGTGGGTGCCCTTTTTATCAGGATTTGTCTGACGAGCAAAACCGTTCGCAAGTCGTCGTGAAATGTACGATAATAATTTACCCTCCCCTGCAGGTTGGTTCGCTTCTAATCCCTCGTCATCGCTATCGGCACCGAATAGTTCCGCTGCAGTGCCGTGCCGCGGCTTCACAGGAGCTATTCTGACCCTCTTGCTCGAGCTTGCTGACGATGTCGATGGCTTGGATTTTTTCTTTTTCGACCGCGTCAGCCTTCGGTGGTAGCGGTGGCGGTGCTGGCAAATCTTCCTCAGTGGAGGATGAGAGATACGAATCGGTATGGGACGAACGTTTTGACCTGGAAATAAAAATAAGTTACTATTAAAATATTATTAATTTATAATCTGCGTTAGAATACTACGTAAAGGCTATTTTATGGTTTTGAGAACACACAACTATCTAATATTTATGTATACACCTACCTCTTGCTCGAGCTCGTCGATGTCGGCGGCTTGGATTTTTTCTTTTGTCGATCACGTCAACCTTCGGCGGTGGCGGCGGCGGTGCCGACGAATCTTCCTCCGTGGAGGATGAGAGATATAAATCTTCAGCGTGGGACGAGGGTTTTGACCTGGAAATAAAATAAATAATGTGCTATTAAAATAATTCATTTATAATTATAATTCTCCATTACTCTAACGTTGTTTTATTTGAATAATGATTAATTATTTTTACGAGTTTGTTACTTTGCGAATATAAATAAATAAATAATATAGGATATTCTTACTAAGTCCTACAGTAAGTTTGCGTTGCGAGTACTCGCATAATAACACATAGAAAACAACCATGACTCGGGAACAAATATATGTGTTCATCACACAAACCCTTACTGAGATTCGACCCAGAAGCCCCTGGCTTAGTAGCTAGTCACTAACCAGTAGGTCAGATAAGTCGTCAAAATTATATAAGCAACATTACAATATACATTTATTCACACTTACATTGTATGATGATGATGTCCTTGTAGCTTCAGTAGAGAGAACAGTGGGTTTTCCTTGCTTCCTGTGTAGCGGAATGAATCAAGAGGATCGATCTGAGGAGCTTAAGTAGTGAAAATTCACGTGGAGCTAACGCAATACCTATATGAAATTTGTCAACGTGATTGAAAAACGCAACTCAGCACTTAGTCGGTGGAAACAATCATCGATTGCAAATCCCACAACGCAGCAAAATCAGATCACCGTGTATAATATAAAACAAATACGTGAAGGTACTTACCATATATTTTTTTTATTCATTAAATTCATTTTATGGTTTTAATCTTAGAAAAACAGACAATGTCGCGATCGGAGCTAGTATATTTTATTTGCTTTAGTGCATTATTGCTAACATCGTAAATCCAATCGTATCTCAATACAATGTGATGTCATTTTTTTTAAACGTTTGATTTTGAACTCTAATAACACAATAATTTCAGATATAAACCCCCGAAAATAAGTGAAAATATTATTTACTCTTATATATTCAACGCGATTAGTTCTACGGAAAATATGTCGGTAAGTATTTTTTTTAGAGTGAGTGTTTGTATTATTATTATAAAATAATTTCAAATTATAATGGTTACATTACTCATACGTAATTGATATAAAATAATAATTAAGTAAATACAATTTTTAATGTATGTGTCTGCTTAGCGCTAAGTCCACCTGTAGTCACCTACTTCGTTAATTTCATCGGATTTCTCTGTAACTTATGTTTTTTTTTTTGTGTGCAATAAAATATTTTATTATTAATGTAACTTATTTCAAGTTTTCATTTAATTAAAAGTTAATACTCGTAGTTAACATTAAACTAATAACTTAATTATTAATTACAGGATACATCAGAACACCTATTCAACTTCGTTCCTTTGGCATCATCCCAAACTCAAAGTCAGAGTGAACGGGAGTCAGGGGTGAGACGTCTGTCCTTGGGGGTCAAGAGGAAGGCAACACCCGTTTACTCGTTTATCAAAAAACCACATCGGAATGGAGGTACAAAAGTCATCAAAATAGAAATTTACGACAGTAACAAATTGAATGAGAACTTTGAACATATATGTAAATGTAATGCCGAGCTGTGTGCCCAATATGTAGTGAAAAATACGTTATTAGACCAAGTTTACGAATTAACGCGTAGAGTAATTGACAAGATAGACGAAGGTTTGTCCTCAGATACGCCACATGGGTACACCATCGAATAAGGGTACAATTTAATGTGATTGTGTAATATGAACATAGTTCTTAAGTTAATAAACATTATAAAAGTACACGTAATTTCATTTAACTATATCCAACTTTTACCTCAATGTTAATTACCTAGAGTAGGTACATAAAACTATAAAATAATATCTTATTAAGAGAACAGTACCTAACTCATCAGTACGAAATCAAAATCATTACTCATATCGGGTAGACATTTCTATTTAGAGATTTCAGATTACATACCTCAATGTATACAAAAACTCGATTATAGTTATACGTGTTAATTACCTACTAATATTCTAAATATCCCCTCTTAAATACATGACTTCCTTAATTGATGTAAAATTAGCACATATTTGAATAGGTAGGTAAAACGAGTCAACTAGATGTACCTAGTACAAGCATTCTCCTATCTCGCTAGTTCCATTGAATACATGACTTCTTGAATGGAGACGAAATTAATATTTGAATGATGATTTCTTGGATTGCTTTGAAAAGTATTCGAACGTGTAATATTTATTGCAGTTACATTTACCTACAATCTACAAGTATTCTGCTACCTCACTTCTTGAATATGAGACTTCTTAAGTGAACGAAAAATTTTTTAATGATCGATCGATTCGAATTAGTACCTATTATAATGTGTAATATTGGTGGTAGCTAGATGTACCTACTAGCATTATAATACCTCACTACTTGAATACGTGACATCTTGAATGGATGCAAAATGAGTATTTGAATGATCGATCGATTCAAATTAGTATTCTAATGTGTAATATTGGTGGCACCTGGATCTTCTTTGATCCAGGTGCACCAATATTACACTACTGCCCTTGATACAGCCACCTAGCGAGAGTCTCTTAAGATGTTGGTCGAGACTCTTCGCTATGAGACCGTTCGCTGAAACGACTATAGGGACAATGATCGTTGAATCAACATCCCACATGGCGGTTATTTCGTGAGCCAAGTCTAGGTACTTACTGGACTTGTCCTTCTCGGCTTTCAAGAGATTCTCATCATGGGGGATGGTGATGTCAACGAGCACGGCCCGACGTTGCGGTCAATCTATTATCACAATGTCAGGCTTATTGGCTACAATAGTCCTGTCAGTGATAATAGATCGATCCCAATAGAGCGTGGCACGACTATTCCTTATTATTTATTATTAAGTACTTTGATGGTCGAGGTGTTTGCCTCACACTAAAACCTTGTAAAAGTGACCCCCGACTTCTATCAACTGATTACGATTATTGATATTAAGCGATAATACCCTTATAATACCTATATATAATTTAATTATTTTAAAATAATACATTAAAAAAGAAATAAATGAAATCAAAATTCACAGTCCGTATTAAATTAAAGACCCAATTTGAAACTCAATTACAACGATAATCAAATAAAAATATGAAGACATTTTAAAATAAGTGACCAAACTTAATTGTATGCTCTCTTATTTTATCAAGTACAAAATAGTCCAAGCGTAAAAGGGATGGCTATACAAAACATCCCTTAAGTGATGCGCCCTAATCCATGGCGCGAAATCTCAACGCGCAGTCGCAAATCAATACCCCACCCTTCACTAACTCCCCTACATCTTGTTGTAGATATCGCTCGTGCTCACATATAATGCGCGCTTTCTACGGCAAGTTATATAAATAGGGTACTGCAAAAAGCGCAATGGATTTAGAGTTAAAAAGTGTGATGTACTATTTGCGCGTGTTTGGGGATGTCGCTGAAGAGTTTCGCGCTTGCGCTCTGCATCCGTGGACCAAAATTTTGAGACAAGTGTAAGCTGTGTCGTAAAGTGCGCCCATTTTGCGAGGATTATCGAGTTTTAATACAAAAAGTGAGTAATTTTGTGAAATTTTATAACTTGTAGAGAGTTGTGTATGTACTGAAGTTGAAAGTTTATGTTGTTATGTTTCGCTGGTGATTGAAAATCTCTTTGTTTTAAATTATTGTTATGTACAAAGTCAATAAATTAAATTTATTTAGCAGGAATATATAAATATTTAATGGATGAAACTGGTTACTTTATTGTTATAAATTATTTCATATTATTTCTCAATATTTTTTATTGTTTTATTCAATTTATTCAGGTCGTACTATTGGGTCCATTAGTACACTTAATTATTTTATTTCAAATGATTAAGCACGTTCTATGTTAAATTGTAAAATTACTGAGGTTTAATTTTAGACAATCAATTAAGCATAGGGGCCTACTGAATATCTAGGTATAGGGACCTATTGACCTATTTTCATGTAATGTTTGATATAAATTGCCGCCCTATTACCTGAGAGCATTATTAAAAACCGGCGGGACAAAACCCTTGCCCTTCGCAGTCATTCAATACTAAACTTATCGTCCCTAACGACGTGTTGGCTTCGGCCCTGCGCATAACTGTCAAAAATACATCATGGCAAGGCATGCCATTACTCACCCAAATATTGGCTATTGAAACAGATATTTTGCCAAGATGATGCCTAGCCAAGAGTCATTTTTAATTAACACCTACGTGTATAAAGAATGTATGCTTGCTTCACAAATTCACTTACCTACGTAGAAACTTCCCATTGTCCCAGTGTGTCTTCGTACAGACCTCTTCGTACTTCTTGGGTGCCTGGTAGTGGACCGTCTCCAACTCATTGTCGTTAGATATTTTTATCTTGTAACGCACTTTTATAAGACAACAGCACAGCGCTTGGTACCAAGCTCAATTAAACTAGGTACCCCTCACTGCACTTTAGGAAATATCACAAAATTCACAATCATGACAAAAGTATTTCAATGACAGTTGGTGTCATTTTTATCTTTAACAGATACCAGCCAGTGAGTTCGAGAAGTATTTTATGTTGATTTTATGGGACAGATTCTATAATTAATTGAATTATTTTACTTATATGATATTTGGAAGTCGATTCTGATGTTTGAGTGATGTTGTTTTGATACTCCGATTGGTGTTTTTGAATTGCACGGAGTCGTGTCATCTCATCTCATTACGTATGCTTTTAATAAAATAGCAAAGTGATAATTCCTTCTCTCCAAATAATAAAATCATAACGCCAATGTCCAATCAAATAATTATTTCATTCTACGAAAGCTTTTTGGTGAATCATTATATTTAATTATTATACATATATCCAGAGGTAATAATATTCAAATTCTAAGACACTATCTCTAAACGGCCTTTTCCGAAACGGCTTATTTCCATTCCGAGAGTCCACACAATACTTAATCAGCAGCAAAGGCTATTTACATAGGATTTACAATCTTCATACTAATAAAGCAACCTATCTCTTCTAGCCATGTCGTGCGGAGCAGAATGCATGTCACTCGGCCCTCCGCCGGATTCCATTCTGTACATGCCACCGCCACCGCTACCGGCTTTCCTCGCCAATGCTGCCAACCTGACTCCACCCTGCCGCGCTTCGAAGTGCCCGACGCAGAACAACGAGGAGAACTCCTTGTTTCCTGGCGTGGAGTATCATGAGCTGCCTAGGCACGGTGAGTTCTGATGATAAGGTCCTTCGGTACCTTCCACCTAATATTTACAAGGAAAACAATTGTGAATCATATACCTTCAAAGGAATTTAGTGTATTAGACGATATCTTCGAATGATGTCGGTGCCATTGATGGGTTGTTTTATTAGTTCATTATTCTATAACATTTTGAACCATGTTTTGATACTTACCAAGAGTTTGATCGCACTTGCACAGTCACAGCACAGTCGAATACCGACAGTGTTAAATAGGTAACTTTGTGACTAAGAATAATAACAATACAATAAGGCTGCCTGTCGATGGAGCTGGAGAAAGCTCTGCTCTTCGCTGGATTACATACTGCCCATATTGTGACCATGTCCACTCTGGTTTGTCTTAATGGACCGGCAGCCGAACACTGGATGTTGCACAAAGAACAATAATATTGAGACATAGAAACTAAATATGAACAAGACGGTCATTCGTCAGTGTCCTTATATGTCTATCGATGGTGATGGAACCGGTGTTGGTAGTGGCGGGTGTTGCAGAACCAGGCGGTGGAGACGAAACTTGGCTGCTCGTGGTCATCACGTGCTGCGTGGCTGTTCTCTGCGTCGCGGCTCTGCTGGCGCTGTTCCTGTTCAGGTGCCGAGAGTAAGTGTCAGCCAACTTTATGATCACTTCAGATTTCCGCTATCATTTTGTTTAACCCAAAAGAGAACCTCTAAATGTTCTCTCATTTCTCATGTTGTGCACAGTTTTTTTATTAAATCGGTTAGTAAATTTTAGATGAATAATAATATAATACATATATACCTATGCTGTTGAAGTTTCTGCCACCATCACAGTTTGAAATGGACAAACTGTTTCTTTTATTAGCTTATAGTTGATAGTCTGATCATAAAATAGGGTAGTGACTTTCAACTTTTAATAGACCATCTCAATTCAGTTGTCGTATTATCATATACTCATTATTTTCCATTACCTACAAGGTTATCCTTGTACAGATCCCGAAGCGGTTGCAAGAGCAGCTCAGGCAAGGCTGGAGGCTCCAACGTGCTCTACGGGGGCGCAGCTCTCGACTCCCGCGTCCTCTGGGCCGCCCTCACCCCCAGGGGCACCCGGCACTTTGTTGCCGACACCTACCCCCACGATGAAACCGAGGACCATCACTACGAGTGCGTCGAACCTCCGCTATACAAGTTGGGTCCGCCAGAAGATCTCGCTATAACCCGACATTTCAACGTTGAATACGAAGACCCAGCTCCTCTGATTGAAAACTACGCTGACCGCACAGAGGAGTACTTTAGAAACGGAATGGAAACTCTCCGCAGGGGACGACCACTCGTTTCCTCTCCGACCAGGATCGAGCGACCCAACTTGCCACCTCTTAATCTTCAGCCGAGGACCCTCCGCAGGGCACCGCACTCTCGACGAGTGAGTGACGCCAATAACCCGGAGAAAGCGGCCATCTGAACCGAGGGTGGCGCGGTATTCTCCGTCGCCGACTCCACCGATATGGACTACGATTGGCAACCTGACAGCGCCAACGTAGATCGTCTCGTGTAAACTTCCAGGACGTATAGGCAGCGACAAACTAAAGAGAATTCCTGACGACGACTACCCATACTCTAGTGCAAGAATTGTGTGTCTATCTCTATGGTGAATATATTTTTTCCTACGAGATGGAATTCTATAAACATCTGTCTGTCTCCTTTTACTCTTCTAAGGTTGCCGTTGCCTGTATTTTCTTTAATTTCACTCATCATTAGTGTGAAAGAAAAGATTCTGAGCCGCATATGCGGCTGATGGACCACTTTATTCGACTAGTTTTTTTTAAAGAATGTAATGCTCGAAGTGCAAGTTTAATAGTGAACATTAGTTTCAGTGATTGTGTTTTGTGTAAATGAGGAAACTATTGAGGAATGTATTGCTGGCTCAATGATAACTTGGAAGATTGCGCTGATTAAGCTAAGCATCCATGGCATGTTCCTATCAAAGAATACCAGTAAAATCCTTTCCAATGATTGTAACAGCAATGGTCACATGGTATAATACGCCAGTGTTCGCATATTGGTGCTGTCAGCAACACGCATGTAGGTATTTTTTCATTATTTTAAAATGATTTACCTTATATCATACTGTAAATAAAAAAATTATAAACATATTTTATCATTTTTATGATTAACAGCTGTGCAATGTAAATGCAATGCAACTTGATTCTAGTCTTAGTAGGTACTTATCTCTGCCTGTAGCAAAATCGATGTGCAACCCTTTAATCGTCTATCAGACTGTGATTATTGTTTTTTAAGTAGGTGAATAAAGTTTTTTGCTGGGAAGTTTACGACACCATCGATGTTTAAGCGGTTAACTTCGAGGCTTTCACTACTAATTTACTACTGTTTTTATTTCAATATCGGTTAAAGGGTTAACATCCACATTTCTAGTCAATACGTATAAATGTCACTGTGTATTTTTCACAATAGTACTCTGTACTTGATGTCTATTTCTACTCTACATTTATTAATACTGCAATTACTGCACTAGAAAAACGTAACGTATTCATACTATTCATATAGGCGAAACTGCGTAATGTCTGTGTTTTACATTTTGTAATGACTGCCTTTTATACGTATCAATAAATTATTGTTTTACTCGTATTTTAGTATTTCTTTACTCATAAGTAGGATAAAAAACTAGACACACAACTCCCCTTGACGAAATATCGAAGGTGAACAAAGAATATAATACTCACAAGGTTAATCACCTTTCTTAAAAAAAGGTGCTTGTCCTTGATGATGATGATTGACCTTATTTTTTACTTTCTCTATCCCATACAAATTTTGAATTTGGCGCCTTTATACTGATGTAAAATGTCCGCTTGCTAAAATGCAGGGTTCTGATGCCAACTCTATGGAACCCCAACCAGGAAACAATACATTCCTGAACGAAAACTAGCTGTCGTGTTTAGTTGTCAAACTGACAGATCAAAATTGACGCGACGCCGTATGCCTACCAGTACTAGGGCATTTACGGAATTATTTCAATAATAAATTAATATGTACAGATATCTGTAGTTTAATAAGTAAATAGTACAATTGGAATCATAACAGTTTGATTTAGTGTAAAAAGTAGAATACAACAAAATGGCTGACGACGTGATAAAGCATTCCGTTCACACTTTGGTGTTCAGGTCGCTGAAGAGGTCTCACGATATGTTTCTGGCTAACCAGGGAATGCTGCCACCAATCGATGACAAAGCGTAAGTAAAAAACCCAGTATTATACTCGGAAAGTACTGAATTGGTTTGTTCTTCAAGAATTTGTGAGGATTATAAATCATTGCAGGTTATATTTTGGAATCTGTTTACCCTCAACTTTAAGGGCAAATTTCAACAATTTTTGCTCGATTACGTAGAAATTGAAGATAAAAAACAGAGCGGCGCCATAAGGGTTCCTTTTGTACCTTTTTGGTACATAAATTAAAATTTATCTTTGTCTAAGGGCCGGTTGCATCAAACCGTATGTTACCGTTAAAGAGTTCGTTAAATTGTATTATATGGGAAGTTCCATAGTCGTCTGCTGCGTGACGATGATGTGTCTGTCAAATGTGGTTGATGCAACTGGCCCTTAATGTATTACTGTGTATTACTTATTTCCTTTTACTTCTAAACAGGGTGTCCACTTTCTGGAAAGTCAGGGAAAAGTCAGGGAAGCTCATAGTGGTCATGGAAAGTCAGGGAAATGATTTGGAGGTCAGGGAAAAACTTGGCACCAAGAAAAAAATCAAAAAGTATTGAAAAAATAATATGATTTCTTGGGTTGGCCACATCCATGACAGCAAAGATGGATTCCCGCCTCCCGGTAGTGATTTTAAGGCAACTTTAAATTGTCTCTTTGCTAATGAGAGATATCTTCATGCTAGCTGACCTTAATTTATCCGGCCCAAAATGGTAAATGCAGAAAAATCCAGATTTTTTTTACATTGCGTGCCCTACCCACATATTCCAAAATGGCAAAGGGGGTCGGGAATAAATTCAGTTACTGTGATTCAGATTAACTGGAAAGTTGCACCACAATGTCACCATGTACAACATTCATAAGGTAGGTGCTTTTACTAGGGCGATGTGAAAACGACAAAGACAAAGTTATGTCGCTGTCCAAATTCGAAGTATCTATCCGACAATCCAAAGCGGGGTTCCTCATAAAGCCAATGGCGCAAAACGTCACATAGATGCGCAATTTTGTATGAGTCAAAGGCATAGGAGGATAATAAGCGTGACGATGAGAGAACTTCAAAACACTTGGAAACCTAAAGGCATGTAGTGGCAAAACACCTAAATGGGCATCCCGAAGACAACAAAGAAAAAAATTTCGCGCTCGCTCCGCTCGCGTTAACCATTTTCCATTTCATAACCTTCAATTCCCTTTATTTTTCGTGAAAGTTTCGTCAATTTTTCATAAAATTTAAGATTTTTTTGGAAACTTTCCGCAACTTGGACATAACTACTCTACTCTGATAGACTAGGTACTCCATTTTGTTTCCTATGTTGTGTACATAATAACTACTATCAGCCCCAGGGACGTATAAAGGGGAAAAATTTTCGCGCTCGCTCCGCTCGCGATGTTTTTTTCTGACGTAAAGTATGGGCCCTGATGCACGGGCCGGCACTGGTATAGCCAAAAGTAAAATTGCGATAACTACAGACTACAGATTTCGTTTATGTCCGTTTTATAAAACCAGAAATTAAAGTTTAATAGTTAAAAATAAAAATATCGTGGGTATAAAAGTATGAACTGCCTTGCAAATTTTAATATTTCGTACTTTAGAAAACAAACATATTCCAGAAAAAAAAAATTGGCTGTGACAGACGGACAGACAGACGCACGAGTGATCCTATAAGGGTTCCGTTTTTCCTTTTTGGAGTACGGAACCCTAACCGGAACCTATTTTTTTAAGGATTTTTCGAATAATGGAATGAACATTTGGTCAGGGAAATTTTCTTAAATGGTCATGGAAAGTCAGGGAAAAGTCAGAGAACTTTTTTTGGGTTTAGTAGTGGACAGTTGGACACCCTGCTAAACTTGTTATAGCTTTAACGTTATTATTCTAATCATGTGTAATAATAATCAACTCAATACAGTTGAGTATGCATTATTATTATTTGTAAAGCAGCCGGGCAGTTGTAGTAACTGATGAAGCCTTTATCCAGTTGTCAACAGAGGTTTTAGATGTTATGTTACATGGTGTTGGTGTTAAATTGACTTCTTTTTGTGCTTAAAAACATATGCTATTTGGTATTATGCATGTTAGGTTGCTAATTTTGAAATAAATTATCTGTGTTAAATGTTGCAGTGAGAAAATCCTAAAGTCAGTTAAGGCCAGAGACAGCTATGGACAAGTTATGGCGGCCGTGCAGAAGGCCCAAGCTGTTAAGCAGCAAGAGGTGATGAGTCGACCTGAGACACCACATGATACAGGTACACATTGTGTTTGTGAAAAATTTATGATTGGGAGATGCTATGACAGCATAAATAATAAATATTATCATTAAAACAGTTCCCAAAGCTGACTAGGTTCTAACCTACCTAATAAATACTGCTAAATGGGATCCACCTTCATGGCTCAGCCACGACATTGGTCTAAGCATGACAGCGGTGAGCTGCAGCCATACATTGGAGCGAGACACACAAATGACTTTTAGTTGTACATACACTCGTGTTTTTTTTTGTTTTCCGTTAAATTCGACATGTCGTTAGGTTCGTTATCAGGAACCATCCTGTATATCACTTTTAATTAAATTCGCAAAAAATTTTTATCATCGATTTAATACATAATAAATGAATTCATTAGTGTGAAAGAATAATATTCAAGTTAGTGTCCAGTGATTGACGGCACATGTCATAAAACCGCCTTCAAAAATAAGCGCGTTACAAAACACGGAGAAACTAAAAAGCCAAAAATAATAAACCTTTCAATTCAGATTTCTTATCGTATTGCAATAAGCTAAACATCCAAATTATAAACAAATCAATTATTTTTGTAGTCGGTACCAGACCTGTTCGTCGCCTTGCTATTGCCTGTTTGCCCCACCCAACCATACACAGGCTGGTACCGACTCCAAAAATAATTGATTTGTTTATAATTTGGATGTTTAGCTTATTGCAATACGATAAGAAATCTGAATTGAAAGGTTTATTATTTTTGGCTTTTTAGTTTCTCCGTGTTTTGTAACGCGCTTATTTTTGAACGGTTTTATTTTTTGTTAAAAAGTTTATTTATTTGTTGATTTTTAGTGGTTCCTAGTGATATTATATGTATCAGTCCGAATACATGTACAGTAGTGAAAGAATTATCCTTAAACTCCTAACCATTGAGGAGTTGACCTTCCATCATCAGCTCAGCCACATAAAATTATTACCATCAGACGTAAATACTGGTGTACCTTTGAAAAATAGACTAAAAACATTACATGTGCCTATAACATTTGAAGAGTTCCCTCGATTTCTCCAGGATCCCATCATCAGACCCTGACTTGGTGCCAATGGGACCATCTCGGGGTTATACCGGTTCGATCAAAAAAAAAATTTTGAAAATCGGTCCACGATTCTCGGAGATATCGAATAACATACATACAAAAAAAAAAAAAAATAAAAAAAAAAAAAAAAAAACATTCAGTCGAATTGAGAACCTCCTCCTTTTTTGAAGTCGGTTAAAAACAAATAACATTAGGAAGTGGTAAAGGCTGTCACACACATGTTCAGGAATTATTTTTATTTTTTTAATAACTCTATAACCGCAAGAGTTAAGATGCTAGTTTCTTGGAGAAATTAATTGTATTTGACCTAAAGAACCATCCCTTAAAGTTAACAGAATTTAATAAAAAAACAGGGTGTATAAAAAAAACTTTTAATTGCATTTTATATTTACAAAATGATAATGATATCATCCATTTAAACTGTAGATATGACCATTGTTGACATCAAAAAATTGTAAGCAGTTTCTTCAGTCACATATCCTGAACAGAAATGATTATATTTTCCAACAGAAATGGCCGAATCAGCAGCTCTAGGCTCCGACGGTGCCATGCTCCCATACACAGGCCCAGCACCGTCCCCTGCGCCCACATCCACAGCCCTGGCGCCACGGAAACCGCCCACCATGCCTAAACCCAAGTGGCACGCGCCGTGGAAGCTGTTCAGGGTTATATCAGGCCATCTTGGTTGGGTGCGGTGCGTTGCTGTGGAACCGGGGAATGAATGGTTTGCGACGGGTAAGTTAACTTTTGTGTTATTCCTTGTCCTTTGGCACCATGAAGAAACACAGGGCCTCTACCTACTATAAGATCATCATCCTCCTTGTGTTATCCCGGCATTTGCCACGGCTCATGGGAGCCTGGGGTCCGCTTTGACAACTAATCCCAAGATTTGGCGTAGGCACTAGTTTTACGAAAGCGACAGCCATCTGACCTTCTAACCCGAAGAGTAACTAGGCCTTATTGGAATTAGTCCGGTTTCCTCACGATGTTTTCCTTCACAGAAAAGCGACTGGCAAATATGAAATGACATTACGCGTATAAGTTCCGAAAAACTTATTGGTACGAGCCGGGGTTCGAAAGTCGCACGCTCTTACCGCTAGACCACCAGCGCGCTGCCTACAAGATGTTATCCTCTCTAGGGTTGTAAATAGAAAAAAAAAACAAATGTTTTTTTTTCAGAATTGTGAAAAAAAAAACATGAAAAAAAACCGAGCACCATGGTTTTTTTTCTAAATGTGTTTTTTTTTCAGATGAACAAATAATACGACAATAACGGTTTTTCGTGAGTTGTAACGTGTTTCAATAACAATAACGTACATTTTAATTCAATTAACATTCAGTATACAAACGTTTATTGGGGAATCCCCGATGTTGCGTGTAGCGTGGAGAGGCGGTGGTGTTGCCAACAGTAAATAGTGATAACTATCAACTACAGATTTCGTAAATGTAACTTTTATAAGACCAGAAATTAACGTATTTGATTAAATTCGTTTAATAGTTAACATTAAGTCTAAAAAACCGTATAAAAGTATTAACTATTTTGCAAATTTTGAGATTTCGTACTTTAGAAAAAAAACTGTTTTTTTTCACGGTTTTTTTCATGTTTTTTTTCAAGCCAGAAGAAAAACCGTTTTTTTGCAACCCTAATCCTCTCTTAACACTTTCGAAACCGGGCTCTACGCGGCGCTACGACATTTTCGCTACATACGGGTTTCCCCATGTAATCGGCTACGCTTCTACGAGCGGTGTGCCCGACAGTCGGGTTCTTGGTAGCGAAAGTGTTAGCAATGGATGGTATGGAAGGAAGCAGACTTGCTTAAGTTATATTCAAAACAAATTACCTACTGGACTTTTATCAGAGCTCCGTGATATAATTTGTGAATCATGTAATGTTTTTTTTTATATCTACGACATAATGATTGCCGTTTATAACGTAAAAGTATCAACAATATTTAAGTAAGGTACAGTTACAATTGCCCCTCGTCGAGATTTGTCCCGCTGTACCTTATGGTTTTACTTGTGCTTTTGTATTTTTTCCAATACCTCATTAGTCATTACAACATAAGTTGCGTTGCGTATTTCAGGTGCGGCAGATCGCGTTATCAAGATTTGGGACCT
The DNA here is from genome assembly GCF_023078275.1 of Leguminivora glycinivorella. NCBI lineage: Eukaryota > Metazoa > Arthropoda > Insecta > Lepidoptera > Tortricidae > Leguminivora > Leguminivora glycinivorella. Next base: position 8,589,295 of record NC_062979.1, read on the forward strand.
AGCGAGTGGTAAACTAAAGGTTTCGCTCACTGGACACGTCAGTACAGTCAGAGGTAAGTAACAGTTCAACTTTATTTCATACTAGCTTTTGTCCGCGGCTTTGCTCGCATTAGAAAGAGACAAAAAGTAGCCTATGTCACTCTTCCATCCCTTCAAGTATCTCCACTTAAAAATCACGTCAATTCGTCGCTCCGTTTTGCCGTGAAAGACGGACAAACGAACAGACACACACACTTTCTCATTAATAATATTAGTATGGATCATCTGATATAGAGTTGTGCCTGCTCGTTCACTGAAAAGATCGCTCCCAATTAGTACGATTTCCGAAGTGAACTAGTTCGTTATTTTAGGACATTTAGTACAGTAGTACACCGAGAGAGTGAGAGACAAATTGAGAACCGAGAGCTGATCGACCGCTTTCGCGCGCTCTCGGTCCGAGTCAGTCGGTTCTAGTTCGGTTGCGGTCGGATCACACGGATGGCTTTGCTGTCATTGTCACTCCTCGGCTCTTTGCTCCTTTCGCTCCCATTCTGTTGTGCGTGTGTGTGTACTAAATGTACTAGAGAGCAGAATCATTTGGGAGTAGTTCGGTCTAGTACAGTGGAGGGAATCGTGTCTTTTGTACTATTACTACATGTACTACACAAGCCTAATCTGATAAAGAGGGGCAGCAATTCACGTTGAAATAAAAGTAGTTCTAGTTTACCGATATTATATTACTTTGCAAGGTTAGCTAATGTATGTTCGTTAAATCTTTTCAGGTTTGGAGGTATCCTCAAGACATCCGTATTTGTTCAGTTGCGGTGAAGACAGACAAGTTAAATGTTGGGACTTAGAATATAATAAGGTAATTATAATTAAATGCTACATTGATTTGGTCTTACCAAAGACATATACATATAACTCCGGGTAGACAGATAAAGTGTAAGAAAAAAACGTACCTCAGTACCATACAGAAAAAGGTACGGTGGCCTAGATGGCATTACACCTTTGGGGTACGCTCAGCTAGATGGCGCTAATATTAATATTTGACATTTTAACACATATCAAGCTAAGAATATGGGCCAAATTGTCGAAACTGAGGTTCAAAAGTTTTAGTGTTCTTAGCCATGTTTCATTAAAATCGGTCTACTATGTCGCGGTCGGGGGTTTTTTCAAAATTTTAATTTTGTTCAAAGAAGTTACTCCAAACTACATCAAGAAAGTATAATTAATTTATAAAATATCTTGACAGACTATATTTTCGTCTTGGTTAACAAGTAAGTTGAATTTGCAGGTGATTCGTCATTACCACGGGCACCTGTCGGCGGTGTACACACTCGCGCAGCACCCGAGCATCGACGTGCTCGTGACGGCGGGACGCGACGCCACCGCGCGAGTGTGGGACATGCGGACCAAGGTATAATGTGGCTTATTATCATGTTTTTTTTTTTTAAATCTTGCAGGCGTTTTCAGCGATCAACATCATCAACTATAATCGCTGCAACCTAGGCAGCCTTGACCCAAAAACCACCATTGTAGTGAAGGTTGGCTAAAGACAGGAAGGGAATTTTTGGTGCTCTACTAAATAAAATCGTTTATTGCAGAAAACAGGTTCCATAATAAGTACCTATTACACATAATAGGTACCTATTATACATAATAGATACCTATTATGGAACCTGTTTTCTGCAATAAACGATTTTATTTAGTAGAGCACAAAAAATTCCCTTCCTGTCTTTTTGCGCATTATCGCATAAAAATCATAGACCGCGGCGTTCGCAAACTTGTCCTGGCGGGAAGTTGGCTCATTGAAGCGAATAGATTTGACGACCGGTCTGGCGCAGTCGGTAGTGACCCTGTCTGCTGCGCCGCGGTCCCGGGTTCGAATCCTGGTAAGGGCATTTATTAGTGTGTTGAGCACAGATATTTGTTCCTGAGTCATGGATGCCACAACACAAGCCTTCTTGAGCTTACCGTGGGCCTCAGTCAATCTGTGTAAGAATGTCCTATAATATTTATTTATTTATTTATATCGTCGCTTAGCACTCATAGTACAAGCTTTGCTTAGTTTGGGGCTAAGTTGATCTGTGTAAGGTGTCCCCAATATTTTTATTTTATTTATAGATATTGTTCGGGCACACATACTTCAGTCCGGACACATTCCATTGAATAAGTTTGCACATCTAATGAGGTAAACTGATTCGCCCGACTGCGAAGATTGTGGAACTGTTGAGGATGTGCATCACTTCCTTATGGAGTGTGTCCGGGCTCGAGTGAAGAGAATGCAGCTCTTTGAGGTCCACGGATACACGATGACCGACATAGGGGTGTTCCAATTAATTCTCGCGGAACCCCTGTCAAAGACTGCTGAATTTGTATATAGTTTCTTTTATAGATATTTAAATAAAATAAAATAAAAACAAAAAATAAAAAGATATTTATTTACCAACACAGCACGATATAGAAATATAAGAACTTATAAAAACTTAGTAAGTAAAATTACAGATGTGTGTGCAGTAAAATGGATGAGACTCAGCGAGACCGCTGATTTTCAGTTCCCAACCAATAAACTTAAATATAATACTTAACTAAATAAATAGCTTACTAGCTAACCCGGCGAATGGATCAAATATACAAATTCGGTTGTTTTATTTTCTACTTTTGTTTTGACTTATTTTTTATAATGATTAATAAATGAGTTTGTATATTTTATTGTTAATAATGTGTTCGTAGGCTAACGGAGCCGAAGTAGTCCCATGGACCAAGGCTCCAAAATAAATACAGATAAAAAAAATGCCCTTCGCGCTACTAAAACTCTATAAATACAAAATAAGTATTTATAAACCTTAATTGAATCGTATTTTTGTGTTGACAGGCTAATGTCCACACTCTCACGGGACACACGGACACCATTGCGTCACTACAGTGCCAAGCAGGCGAACCACAGGTTAGTTACAATTTTCATTGTATTTGACACCATACCTATAATCCACACTTCTGATATATATGCTCATAAAATAGTCTTCCTTTAAAGTTGAAAAAATCGTAATCGTAATCGTTGGCAACATTCCGTCATAGGTATTCGGTTTAAGGCGCTTTTTTCTCAACCAACGAACAAAGTAACTATTACTAATAATGTTGTAGACAAAGCAGGGCCTAGTTTCAGTTAGAGCAATCCTTAAGCAAATAGATACATTCTTACTGTTGAAGAAAGAAAACGCTCGTGGATAGTCCTGCGACGCATAATAATTTGTCACATTTCTCATTAACTTTATTCATAGATTAAAGATTAGAAGATCATACCATCCCATACATTAAAATGCGATCGCCTAAAAACGCGCATACACTACACCACACATAGAGGGCGCCACAAAAAAATGTCTTGTAGCTTTCGATTATACTTGTAGATGGCATTAACCCTTCGAGTCCCAAGCATCTATATGTATTTACTTATATTTACTGACATCATATGGTGTCGCTGGGACTCGAAGGGTTAAGTGTCACTTTTGACATAGATTTATGGCTCGAAAGTGACACTTAACGCCAATCTACAAATAATCGATGGCAACAAGACATTTTTTTGTGGCGCAATCTATGTGTGGTGTAGTGTATGCGCGTTCTTAGGCGGTCGCATTGTAATGTATGGGATGATCTTCTTATATTTAATCTATGCTTTATTTCAATTTCCAGATCATCACCGGTTCTCACGACTCGACGATCCGTCTCTGGGACTTGGCAGCCGGCAAGTCTCTGTGCACACTCACCAACCACAAGAAATCTGTGAGATCCATCGTGATCCACCCTACGCTTTACACCTTCGCTTCAGCCTCGCCGGACAATATCAAGCAGTGGAAGTGTCCAGAAGGTCTGATTTAAACTTACACGACTTTTACACATATTTAAAATTGCACACGGGGCTTAATCGCATATTATTATGTTTGGACGGCATTGTCTCCGTGGGCCTACTTCGAGACCACGGGGACAATGCCGTCCTTGAAACGTCGGAGGTGTGTTAACACTTTCGAAACCGGGCTCTACGCGGCGCTACGACATTTTCGCTACATACGGGGAAACCCATGTAATCGGCTACGCTTCTACGAGCGGTGTGCCCGACAGTCGGGTTCTTGGTAGCGAAAGTGTTAAACACTTAGTAGTAAGTGATTGCCCCGTGTGCAGTTTTAAATATGTCCAGAAGGTAAATATAAAAGAGTAAATGGGTATCTCATAGGTAAGCGTGCTCCACCGTAGACCGCATCATCACTTACCATCAGGTGTGATCGTGGTCAAACGTCTACATATTCATACTAAAAAAAACATCACATCAACTGAAAGTCGTCCATTTCTAAACAAAGGCCTCTCTAGATCTCCACAGCGGCTGATCACGTGTTGATTTAGGGTGTAGCCACATCTGTTCGCATCTTATGTATGAGAAATCGCTCGTTTCGTCGCTTAAGTATGAAGACGCTTACGCGTCGGAAAACTGAACGCTTATATGCGTACGTAAGTTTCATACAACGTAACAAGCGATTTCCCAAAATAGATGTGGTTACACCCTTAATCTAACATGAACTTGCGATTTTGACCGGATCGTCGGTCCATACTGTACCCTCCTGCGCCGTCGTGAAATGAAGTTTCTATGCTTGCACTATTATTCAATAAATAATATAAAAAATAAAAATTGAGGAGACACCTTTCATAGATCAACCTAGCCCCAAACTAAGCAAAGCTTGCATATGGGTGCTAGGCGACGATATACATACTTATATACATAGAAAGCATCCATGACACAGGAACAAATATCCATGTTCATCACATAAATAAATGCTCTTACCGGGATTCGAACCGGTCCGCGGCTTAGCAGGCAAAGTCACTACCAACTACACCGGACCGGTTGTCGACTACATTATTAGTCTAGTCTAACATATTATAATACTTATACTAATAGTTTTACATTACTTTTTTTAATTACAGGAAAATTCATCCAGAACCTCTCCGGTCACAACGCCATAGTGAACTGCATGGCGGTGAACCCCGAAGGCGTGCTCGTGAGCGGCGGAGACAACGGCACCATGTACTGCTGGGACTGGCGCACCGGGTACAACTTCCAGCGGTTGCAGGTGGGCTTATATTCTCTGTCTCGTTCTATCGTTGCTGAGGTTTGGGACCACATATAGTCTGTCTCAGTCGCGCGTGGATACATGTCCAGCGGTACAACTTCCAGCGGTTGCAGGTGGGCTTATATTCTCTGTCTTGTTCTATCTTTGCTGAGGTTTGGGACCACATGTAGTCTGTCTCAGTCGCGCGTGGATACATGTCCAGCGGTACAACTTCCAGCGGTTGCAGGTGGGCTTATATTCTCTGTCTCGTTCTATCGTTGCTGAGGTTTGGGACCACATGTAGTCCGTCTCAGTCGCGCGTGGATACATGTCCAGCGGTACAACTTCCAGCGGTTGCAGGTGGGCTTATATTCTCTGTCTTTTTCTATCTTTGCTGAGAGGTTTGGGACCACATGTAGTCTGTCTCAGTCGTGCGTGGATAAAAGTCCAGCGGTTGCAGGTGGGTATATATTCTCTGTCTCATTCTGTCGTCATAATCTATGTTAAAAGCTTTATTATTATTCATTTTTTTTCTTCTTCATTTAAGTATATTTACGTTTTATTTTAGTTTTGACATGTTTTAAATTATTTTACTAATGTTTATTGTTAACTGTTGTACCTATTCGTATATTGCTGTATGAGCCATGTTGCGTGAAATATATAAAAAAAAAAATAAAAAAACTTAAAATGAAAACTTGTGATATCTCCACAGTCGGCAGTCCAGCCCGGCTCCATGGACTCCGAGGCCGGCATCTTCGCCATGACCTTCGATCGCTCCGGCGCGCGTCTCATCACGGCGGAGGCCGACAAAAGTATCAAGATTTACCGCGAGGATGATACGGCTTCAGAAGAGACTCATCCGAATCAATTGGCGCCCGGAGATTCTCAAGAGGAGGAAGTTTTAATAATAAAGTATGGATTTTTAAAGTAATTTCTTTTATTTCTGCCATCTCGTGCCAATCCCTTTACTTAGGTAAAGCAGAGTATTTGCAGAGTTTTATCTAATTGGGAGGTCACTATTGGCTTCTTGCGAAGTGCATGGAGGGGGTAAGCAAAGCGATCGCAGTGCTTGCGGTGGTCAAAATCGACACTGATTGTGGTTGTCATCTATCAAAACTCATAAAATATAATACAATGTGTAATATGGGGCATTAATGTTGTTTCGTTGTTAATTGTAAAAATAATGGCATAAATAGTCGTTGCACGTTATTTGCGTTTCTTAGAGCACACTGGAAATTGGATGACGGTGAAAAGAAAACGTAAGTGACATGTCAAAACAAAACATTATAATAAATTATATTTAAGCTTTGTTTACCTAGAATCGTCCCACGATAAGTTTGCAACGATTTTCACAGCCTCGCCAGTGCAGCTGTTATTTTAAACGTCAAACTTTAATGAAATTATGACGTTTACTTAACCCTTGCAGAGGCGGGGCTATTAAAATCTATGCAGACTTATCGTGGGACAATTCTAATATTGTTCAATATGCTGTTAGTATTTTTCCTACCGTAAAAGATTATGCTTAAAGATTCAGGCCTAGCCTGGGAACAGGCCCGTGTCGGATATTTCTGCGGCCGCGGACATGACTAGGTACTTACGTTTAGATTTGTTTTATATGGCATTAACGGGACGGAGGTTTAGCGAATACCATATCACTCGCTCGTAGAACTTCTACCATTACTCCTATGTTCTTCAAGATTCCTTATATGCCCTGCCAGCACCAATTTATTGCCTCTTTCTGTGGTCTGGGGTTGGAAGTTTATACCGTGAGTAATGCTTTGGAAACTGATTTTTATTATTATATCCATGTTTTTATAATCTATCTACCTAAATTACACTTGAAATAGTAGCTCTTGTTATTCGATTTATTTAAAATTAACGAAAAATGTTTGTTTACATGTCATTTTTTTACATTTTCCACTTCAAGTTCACATGGTAGTGGGCGTAATTGTCGTGCACGTAGCCAATAGCTACGCTACGTTACGGAGTGTCAGTGCTAAAAAGATACCTATTTTAATAAAACACATTTTGTTTTAGTATCATATTTATTTAAAAAAAAATAGTGCTTCATAAATTAAACATTACAAAGCGAATTTACAAATAGTTAAGCGAGTATAATTTGAAAGACAATTAGTCCTTGTGGAATGGATTCACAACATGATTATTAACAATTAGAAATTCTTTTGACATCAAAGAAATACGGTAAAAACCAGATTTTTACAGAGACATCAATTGTGAAATATTTACTGTGCATTTTAAGGTTAGCACAAAATGATGGTTAAACAATAACTTCACCACATAAGTGTATTTGCGTCTTGTAACCTAAGTAAGAGTAAGTATGAGTAACTTGCCAGCAAGCTAATATGAAATATAAATGCATTTAATTAAAAATCCTCAAATGTATCACATGTATGAATGTACCTACAGTTCGCAGAAAAGTTGCTAAGCTAATGCGAAAGCGCGCAGTTTTAGGTTAGATGAAAAATGTGTCAAGTGTACCTACCTACCACTTTAATTTTGCAATAAGATGACAACTTAAAACTTGTTCATTAACTTTTTAATTTCTACAGTTTCATCTATAATTATAAGACAAACAATTATCCACCTCATTTTGCTGGGGTCTAAATAAACAAGCTTGTACGTACAGTCAACCAATTGGAACCCTAGGCCACTCTACAACCATGTCAAAATAACAAGCAGTAAGAGATTTCTTGCAATCTGACTTATAGCGTACGTAGCGTATCTGACTATGATATATTTCTACAGTGGCCTAGGGTTCCAATTGGTTGACTGTACACAGATGGATGCTATTTAAGAGAGCAGTTATTATTTATTTATTTTTAAACTTAATTGCACATAAAACATTATAACAGGCGGATTTAATGCTTGGAGATATTTGCTTATTATAAAAAAATCACATGCTTAGCAACCTTAGCTGCTGACTGTACACAGCGAAGCTAAATCTGATAAAAGTGGATCCTGATCATATTTCATCGTCGAGATCAAACTCTTCTTCGGGGAAATCGCCGACTGTGACGTAAGCTGGCTTCACGAAGCCGCCGTATTTGGGAGGACATGTGAAGTACCGCTTGCCATTTACTCTGAAAACATTTAAATATATTATATTTTTTACGACTCGACTGTCGTAATGAGGAGGTACACTCAAAGGTTATGACAGTTGGCGCCACCCTATAAGTCCATACGTGAGAGCGAGAAGATGATATGTATTTTTCTCTCTCTCACATATGAATGACAGTGACATGCCGAGACACTTGCACAGGCGCCGCCTGGCGGGATAAAATGTTAGTGTGCCTCCTCATTATTTAATTGTAATGTTCTCAACCAAAAAGGTGTTTTCATTGATAAAAGTAAAAAACATTGGAATCCTCCAAAAATATGAATGTCATAAATATTATATGTCTTTATGACAAATGATTATGAAACTAAGTACGAGTGGAGTGAATCAATTTTTAATCCACAAGCCTTTAGCGCCTAAGAGCGTACAATCATACTCGTTATACGCCATACGCTCTGCGAAGGGACTCTCACTTCAGTACGTGCGCCTACAGTGGTATGACTTGACTACAGTGGTAGGTACCCAATGAGCAGTAAATAGGGATTGACAGGCCGAAGGCAGTTACAGCTACTCTGTGACGTTACTAGTCAGTCAATACTCACTCTCCGTCGTTCTTTCCTCGCGGCTCATCATATTGCACACCAATCCATAATCCCTTCGCTCCTTCTAGAGGTCCGTTGTACCGGACCGTTGCCCGCCGTACGCCCTGCGATGGTACGCGTACTTCACAACGAGAACCTACTAGCACTGCTGCTGCGAGTCTAAAAAATATGAATAAATATAATATTATTGTGTCTTCCTCTACATGGTTTCATGTCACAAAATAATTATGTTATGTACTTATCTCACTGTCTCATATTGATACGAAGGAGCATGAGAGAGAGCTAACTATGATGTGCTGCAGAGCATGAACAGACACAAGCATAAATATGTGATGATTTTTGTACCTTGTCAAGTTCAATCAATCAATCAAGTTGTCACATTAACGTCTTGTTTGAAATGTCATACGAAATTATGGTTTATGGTTTAAGAATTTATTTCTCTAAAAAGAATATAACATTCACTTAACTTAGAGAAATACAAAACAATCTTACTTAAGTATTATTTACAAATGTATGAATACAAAATTTATATAAACGAAACATGCAATAAAATCATATTTAAATATGTGGGTACAGCGTTCGCCGGTATTAGCTGATAAGTGACCAAACTGTAATAAAGACTGGTGGTTATCAAACGATTAAAAGCGACAAGGTACAGAAATCATCACTTATTTATGCCGGTGACTGAACAATTGGCATCTTGTCTAAGCGCCCTGTTGTAAAAACTGTCTTTACTAATGAGTCATTAATTCTATACTTTCAATTAATGATGATCTATCAGATATTAAAATTTCAAAAACCAATTTGTATGGAGTTGAAGTTGTCGTCTGCTCCACTATAAAACGCTCCCTGAAGTTAACACATATTAGTCCAGTGCGGATCGCTCCGCGCGGTCGGTCCGCGTGACAGTAAAACAAGCCTAACAGGTACTTGTCATTTTGTGTTAGAATTTTTATGGAACAATGTCAAAATGGAACTTCTCATACTGGTGATAATTATTGCATAATTTCCCGATAACTATCAAAAAGCATAATTATCTTGGAAATTTCGAATCCCGAAGATAATAACGGTTAATTATAACAAGGTATTAACCTTGCTTCCTCTTCCAATTCCTTCTGCTGCTGTTCCTTCATTTTAGCCAGCTCCTCCTCGTTATACTTGCCGAGCTTGTTCCGCTGCAGGAATGAGCGCACCGTGTCTCCCTTCTTCTCATATTCCTCTTCAGACAGTCGGAATCTGAAATGGTATAAAAATTGCTTTGAATATATATATATATACACCGTGTTTCACTTAACACTAAAAACCTGAAAACAGTTTGTTCAGAATCGAGAGTAGAATCGATTGAGCTATATCTTGATGGAGGTAATATTTTTATTTAAATTAGTATTATTAGTTATTTTTTACGTGCCCATTCTATTGTACTCGTAATACAACATTGTGTATATCGCATTGCTAGAGGTTGTTTACCTTTTTCAATATTTAGGGGTATTAATACTGGCTGGTTACTTGGACGATTTTTTTTCCGCTACTAGTTTGACGTTGTTTGTCAGTTTAATCTTAATGTTTATCATAAGTCATAACAAATTGAACTCGTACCTAATTACAACCTTGTCATTTTGAATATTGGGTTTAAATTTGCTTACTGCGATTACCTGTCCAATTTGAAGTTTACTGTGATAAAGCTTTAAAGTGTTTTACAGTGACATCTTAGCTATCTATTGGTAAACCTTATGTCGTTGCAGTAACGTACACAAATAAATAGTCTTATGGTTTATGATGGTAGTAAGCAATTATTTTATTGAGTGTAGAGCTAAAAGTCAAGTAGAGCTGTACAGAAAATTAAAAATTCAATTAAAAAAAAGTAACGATCAGATTAAAAGATGAATACTCTAGATGAATTTAAAAAAATAAAAATCAGTTGGGGTGTCTGAGGTTTTGAGTGATACCGGAAACACGTTGTATATTCAGGGTTCCATACCTCAAAAAAAAGGAACCCATAGAGGATCACTTGTGCATGTGTCGGTCTGTCTGTCACAGCCAATTTTCTCCAAAACTACTGAACCGACTAACTTGAAATTTGGCACACATATCCGGCACACACATACACTTGTGATCCATAGATGGACATGTAATTTAAATTAAGAAAATTTATTTGATAGCCTAAATTGTGTCCCACTGCTGGGCAAAGGCCTCCCCTTCTTTCTTCCGCAATATTAATATGAGATTTTGTTACAGACTATTACAGTATAAACTTAGTGCCTTAGTGCCACTTACGGCTAGCTTATTAGGCATTTTCTGGAAGTCAACAACCATTGTATATTTTGCATGATAAAACGAGGCAGCTCTACTCCAGCCCGTCTGGTCTCTCTTTCTAACCCAATAGTGTTTTTAAATTGCTAAATACCTCTTTTAGTATTTTCAGAGTCCCTGTATACTCATGGGTTTCAAGAAGATATGTGGTTATAGATTTATAAAATAATTACTAGCTTTTACCCGCGTCTTTGCTCGCGTTAGAAAGAGACAAAGAGTAGCCTATGTCACTCTCCATCCCTTCAACTATCTCCACTTAAAAATTCACCTCAATTCGTTGCTCTGTTTTGAAGTGATAGACAGACAAACAAACAGACACACACTTTCCCATTTATAATATTTAAGTATGGATGTGGATATGTGGTTAAAGATTAAAAACCCTAGGTTCTTAATATGTTATTTATTGATGTACATCCCAACTTGTTCACTTTAAAAGAAAGCAAATAATTTAAAAACAGAATACCTTTCTGCACTGTCTGATGAACTAACATCACTGAGCAATGCAAATTTGTCCTCCACATGTATCCTCATCCCGTCGTCTATTGGGTACGACCCGAGCAGTGCATTGTTGTTGTCTATGTCGCACAAATAATTGTTTTTACTGTCGAACAACTTCAGTTTCATTGTGGTTGCATTGCCTCCGGTTACAAGTTCCAGCTTTGTCTAAAAATAGTATTAATTCCTGTATAGATTCAAATTAAGTAGTGGGATTTGGTTAAATTGTGGAGTAGGCGAGAGGCAGACAACCTGTCACTGCAATGTCACAATTTTCGTTTTCTTTTAACCCCTTAATTGCCAAGAGTGGCACTGAGACTTTTGTAGTTTCATGTGCTCTGCCCACCCCTTTATGGGATACATGCGTGATTGTATGTATGTATGTGTTAAGTAGCTAGAAATATAAGAAGACATTTTGACTAATTATAAAGACTTTTTCTAAGCAGTGTGAAAGCATAAGCTTAAGCAAGTAATACTGCACGGGTAGCATGGTCGCGCGATAGACGATAAAATATTAGGCCGTCCCTATCGCACTATTAGTAAGTGCGATAGGGCCGATAGGGACGGCCAGATGTTTTATCATTTATCACGATAATTGGCCTGCACGGGTAGCATGGTCCGATAGGGCCGATAGGGACGGCCAGATGTTTTATCATTTATCACGCGACCATAATTGCCTGCCGTCTTGTTATATTATACCAGCCTGTTATGGTTTAATTCTGCTATAAGGATGTCTTTTAAAGTCAGTCAAAGTTATGTCTCATATAATGATTTCAAGTTAAAAAATTACCCATTTCTAAATGAATACGCCAATTTGAATGTTATTAACGTGAATAAAAAGAAAATTAGCGGTTGGTGACTCACTAACCTTAAAGTCGGAGACTGTTATTTCTTTTTTGAAACGTCTTTCAACTGGTGCTCCCAAATCGGAGTCAGATTTTGTGATGTGTACGTTCACAAAATCTTGGGTAATTACTTGTATATTCTCCATAATTTGCAATATTTATTTCACACAAACAAATCTCAAAATTCCCTTTGTACTATCTGTCAAACGTCAATGTCAAACAAAAGAAAATCAAACACAGTCCGTTCAAAAACTTATTACCTTTAATACTTTTAGTAACATAAAAAAAATTAACTGAATAAACAATATTTATTTCATTAATAATTTATTTACAACAAATTTCAATGGTTTTCTTAAATTTTTGTCAAAGTTAAAGTTATATTTAAAGTTTAGGTGGCGCTATCTACTATCTAGTAAGTCAAGATATTACTTTTGCAGTCCTAACTAGGCATCATTAGTAGTTTTAAGTCGTTAGAGGGCGTGGATTTGGAATAATATAGTTCTTGTAATAGTTTCAAGCGGAGTGCATAGATGGCGTGGAAAATTATGTTTCTGCATGTACATAATTTTGTTCAGTAACTGAACGCTGTTCCAAAGTGAAGTCACTTCAGTTTAGAGGCTTTTTTATGATAATTCGTGATAAATCTTATGGCGTCATATTATTGGCAACCGATGCCACTAGCATTAATATTTGATTAAGTACCTAAATATTAAATAAATAATATTACTTATAGGACATTTCTTCCCGTGGGTGTCGTAGAAGGCGACTGTGGGATATGGGTTAAATTGTGGCGTAGGCGAGAGGCTGGCAACCTGTCACTGCAATGTCACAGTTTCGTTTTCTTTCAACCCCTTATTTGCCAAGAGTGGCACTGAAGCTTTAGTAGTTTCATGTGTTCTGCCTACCCCTTTATGGGATACAGGCGTGATTGTATGTATGTATGTACTTACACATTTCCAGAAAATTTTATGGTGTAATCATCCTGCTGAGAGGAACAGAGCAATATGACATTATCTTTCTCCATTCTCTTCTCCCTTAGAAAAACCGCAACCGCAGCCATGCTAACACTAGACCCGATTCATGCTTGATGTTTTATTTCTGCCGGTGGGTAAGGTTGCCGGAGGGAGCGGAGGTATCACCTCTGAAACTACATGCAGTAAAAAATGTATACCATTCTATGAATTCATGACGTTTATTTAAGACTGGCACAGCCTGATGCAAGCGGTGCAAGAGCTGTCAACTTAGCTTGGCCTGACTATACTTGGCTTTCAATTTTAGGATTATTTTCCTTAGATTTCGTAATATTTCTGCCAAGACCCAACAAACAATTGTTACAAGCTTTGTCTTCTCAGAGCAAAATGTATCAGCAATAACCTAACCACAAAATTAAAATTTTGAAAAAAACCCCGACCGCGACATAGTAGACCGATTTTCATGAAACATGGCTAAGAACACTCCCGACTAACTCAGCTTTCAGACAAAAAAAAACTAAATCCAAATCGGTTCATCCGTTCAGGAGCTACGTTGCCACAGACAGACACACACAGACAGACAAACAGACAGACAGACAGACAGACACACACACAGACAGACACGTCAAACTTATAACACCCCGTCGTTTTTGCGTCGGGGGTTAATAAAATGTAATTTATAGGTCATTCCTGGGTTAGAAAGACATTCTAAATCCAGACAACTTGAAACTATTCACCAAGAGTCCATTCTCAAGCGACCACGTCCCAACGGACTTGCGCTTTTGCGGCTGTCCTTATGTTGTTTACATTGCCGTTCATTAAATGGGGACTGTGTAATTAGCTCCATTTTAGAGGGACAAAGGGAGGCGTATGCCGGATATTATTTATGTAGGCTCTTGAACTTTACATGTGATTGTGACGTCGGGAAATGGGATGTGTGGTGCGTGTGACTTCTAGTTATCTATACCCATGTATAATATATGATTTCATCGAATTGAACAAACATAAGGTGATAAGACAGACTAAGCTAAGACGCCAGAGATTTCGATAGCAGTGATGTTGTTTTAAATTGCAAAATTGCATGGGTCAATCAGAATTTATGCCATTCTTGAAGTGAGTTTATAGGTATATAGCAAATGAAGACCGTGAAAAGGTGCAATGTATTTATGTATAATTCCTAATTGTATAATTTTTTATCCTACCTACTAAAAATATTGTCAAAACCTTAAACTTTCAACTCGTACAAATATACGAATTTAGATAGCAAACGCTAGAAAGGAACAACACTATCCCCTTTTATGCTCCCACGTTCCCACCCACGTTTATTACAATAAAAAATGCAAAAAACTCTGGAATTATACAAACAAAAGATAAAAATTACGTCTCACATTGTTTTCCTAATGAGATGCTCAAGTAAAGGTATTATTCCAATTCCACGCAGCACAGAGAAGCGTAAAAGCCAGTGATAAGGTGCCTGGTAATTTTTATGGGTATTTTCGCCGTAACAATAATAACAACTCGCAACTAATTAAAAGCGAAACGCGAACTCACGGAGGGAAAGAGCTCACCTTCTGGTAGGGTTGGCAAAAATGGAATTTCAACTTAACTAAGTTGGAAGTGAAAGAGAATAGCGTCTTCTAAAGGTTAAAATTAGACACTAGAACTGAAAACCATATGAAAACATACATTTTCCTTGCGTTCTCGCTATTAACTATCGGTTCAAAATACGTTAAGTAGGTACACTTAACGTATTTTGAACCGATAGTAGCCACATACATACACGGTGAAATAAAAAGGGACTGTTCAAACTTATCAATAATTGGATGGTTCATTTCGACTGTCATGATGCCGCTCATTTCTATCATTTTAACAATTCACCAGGACAATTTTTACCAGACTACCTACGACGCCAATACGGATAGTATCCGGAACACCACGCGACGCTCCAAAACAGAAATAGTCGACGTAGCCCGGAAAGCGGCCAAGCTGAAGTGGGATTGGGCTGGTCATGTCCGCCGAATGCTGAATGAGCTGTGGGCCAAGATTACCACAGAGTGGTAGCCTAAACGGGGACCCGGCAGACCACGTTTGCGATGGCAAAACGAGATAGATTCCTTTTTGAAAAAATGGCTGAGGTCTGTTTAAAACCGGGAGGAATGGAAATATGTTTTTTTCCAAAAGCAAAGGCCCAGCAGCAGTGGCAGCATGTTTGCTAAAGTCGTCATCTACGTCATTCGACAGTCAAATTCTACTCTAGTTATCAGAAAATTAGAGGGTTCCTTCATCTGGGTG
This sequence comes from Leguminivora glycinivorella, assembly GCF_023078275.1. Lineage (NCBI taxonomy): Eukaryota > Metazoa > Arthropoda > Insecta > Lepidoptera > Tortricidae > Leguminivora > Leguminivora glycinivorella. Next base: position 8,604,964 of record NC_062979.1, read on the forward strand.
AAATGCTACTCGGTAGGTAGCTATTATGTTCGGTCCTTTATTATTTTCCTGCATTTGCCTCTTTTGATCTCGAATTACTCTAGGTACCTACTTATACGAAAAATATTACTTTACATTTTCACTGAATGAAGATGAAATTGCTGTTGCTGAATGAAGATGAAATATGCGTCTAGGATGAGCTGGATAGTAAAAAGCTCCATAGCGTAGCTAGCATAGTCGTCACTCTTGCACATTACTTAGTACGACCACGTACGACAGAGACTACCTTAACAGACTGTCTTACTTACCAAACAAAAATGGATTGACCAAATTTAATTAACTTTCGGTTTTTCGAAGAAATTTTGCAAGCTTGCTTCAGCCTTAGGCCGTTTTTACATTATTGATTATCCGATCCGATATCAGATGTCGGACGGATTTCAATAGAAAAAATCCAAGATGGCGCCTGTAATGTATGGGATATCGGTCCGACATCCGATATCGGATCGGATAATGTGAAAACGCACTTAGGATGTCATGAAATTTTAATATTGCGATAGGTACTTAATGCATTAAGTAGGGTACCTAAGTGTAAGCGACGGAACGAGCAACCTTCGTGCTGCTCGCGCGCTGGCAGCCTGACCCGGTATGGATGCCGCTGCCAGCGCGCGTCAACTGTTTTTATTTTTTCAGTTCTGTCATGTCAATGAGCGACAAAATGGTTTATTTTGAACACTTTTTGTAAATAATTATGTGTAATAGTAAGCTTTTCTTTGTAAATGTCCTGTGCTTTTCCGTTATATATACGAGTATAATGTGGTGTGTATAAACTGTACATATAACGTTTTCACTGTTTTATTTACTATTGGCGGCCCGATCTGCTACAGTAAGTATTACAGTTACATTTACTATCGTTACCATTAGGTATTTCTTAATGAAGTAACGGACCAAACCTCGCTAAAGTAATTGGTTATTAGCAAGAGTTGAAAACAGAAAGTAAATATAAAAGCGTTTCGTTGTCGGTATTAATAACAGTTGACTTAACTAAATTAAAGAAAAAACTAATGAAACTTTTCTCCTAAGAGAGTAGTTTGCGCGGAGCATAGACTAATGTAGTCTTATAAGTAATTGGAATTTATGAAAGGAGAAAATTCCAATAGTATTCTTGCCTTTGTTACAAAAGTATTTATAAAGTTATTTTTGTTTAGGCTCGGTCTAGCAATCCCATTCAAAAGTAACAATTTGTTAAGGAATTGTGCTGATTTTGATAGGTACGACTTTCGTTTTGGTGATTGGCCTGCCTGACACCGCGGCTAACTCAAATGCCATAGGTGGTACCACATAGCCATCAGACAGCTAGTGGTGGCTTATAGCGCAGCTGGACCGACCGGTGACCTTCTTTGCCCATCTTAATAGTGGGCCAGTATTATGGCTTTATGGCCCATCGTATAGAAGAGGAGTCATAACGTTTGAATGGCACCAATCATGGTAAGGTATCTTTAAGGTCGTATCAAAATAAAATCAAATCAAAAATAAGTTTTTATGCCTGAATTGTGCTCTAGGTAAAGGTATCCGAAGTTACTGATAAAGATTGATGATGCAGAATAATTAGAGTGTAGAAAAAGTCTTCAGATTCTTAAGGAGAAAAGTTGGAAAGGTTCGAAATGACCGAACTTTATAAGGACTAGGAGACTATTGAGTTGGATCGTGTGTCATGAGGACGCGCGTTTTGATTCGTATTGTCATGCTGTTAAAGGTCATAGTTAACAAATTTGCGCATTTTTGTGAATAAAATGAAATACCTACAGCCAGTACACAGAAAAAATATAGATCGTGGGTATTCAGCAGGATCTAAAAGACCTTAAGTATGTCATACTGTACATTCTCATGAAGCATACCATATACTGAATGAGACAGATATTAATAGCTATACTCGATCTCCAATCAGTGCCGTGCGTAGTACCGCTTTTCCTTTTCAACTTTATCAAAATTATATGAATTTTTCGTGAGCAATGGCTCAGTCTTATATTGTCGTAATGGAAAAGTGGTGCCATCACGACGAGGTCAGAGTTTTCTACAATCTATGGTACACCCGGGGTTTGTAAAGTTTACTTTGATTGGGATTTTTCCAGAATTTATTGTAACGAGACGTCGTTAGAGTAATAAATAAAATGGACGATTCTTAGAAATAACTGATTGATCTGTACCTTTATTTTATACGACAAAATGGAAATTGTTACGATCCCAATGTTACAATAAAAGGAATCTTAAAAGGGCCATGTTAGGTTAATGTTTTCCAAACGTACATTATTTAACGTGATATTTTTGTGGTACCTATTATCAAACAGTTTGACGGAATTCACATTGGGGACAGTGAAATTGAGATAAATATTTTTTCAGTACAGATGGTCGTTTTTTTACGCACTAGTTCGAGAAGTGGTTCAAAGGAAATTCGTAACTCGTGTCGATTTAAAACACTCCCTTCGGTCGTGTTTTAATTTATCGCCACTCGTTTCGAACTTCCTTTTTTACGCACTTGTATCGTAATGTACTATTATCCCAGTTTCATCTTGACATGTTTCCCTACCCAATCTTGGATATTTTTGAGCAAGCCGTTCTTGACAGACTAAAATAAAAAAATGCAATGCTAAGTTTAGGGTTACCTTAATTTATTCCCTAGTGAACTTGTCATTGAATTTGTAATAGTTTAATAATTAAATATTTCAGCGCTCCTTGTCGCTACTGACGCTACATAGAAGTCTACTCTAATTAGCAACTTGGAGCTAAATATTACATTTATGATATGTAAATTTTACCGAGCTAACTAACAGCGTCTTAATCTTAAGTTTGCCAGAAAATTTTGAGTGCTAGTACTTAAATTTAAAATAACTGTACTTATTAACCTACTTAAATAAACTAGGTAGGGTCGCGACTCGCGAAATATACCGGGGGTAGAAGAACCCCTTTACAACTAAATCTAACGCTAAACAACAAACAAATTGAAGAAGTAAATAATTTTAAACTTTTAGGTGTGACAATCGACAGCAATTTGAATTGGAAAGCCCATATTTTAGATATTAAATCCAAATTATCCCGATTCCAGTACGCATTATTCACACTTCGTAAATACTCGAATTTTGCTGCAGCACTTTCTGCGTACTATGCTTATGCACATTCTTGGCTGCGATACGGTATCGCAATGTGGGGTAATAGTACTGACGCACACGACTTGTTCGTAATGCAGAAAAGGTGTATACGCATATTAGTTAATAAATATAATAATGAAAGTTGCGAGCCTTACTTTTCAAATCATGGTATACTTACGTTACCATGCCTTTACATTTTTGAACTGGCTATGTTTGTAAAGAAAAATATGCATCTATTTCAAAAGCAGCAAAATGAACGTTTAAGAAATAAACTGCAACTGCAACTACCTGCACCGAAATTGGAACTATTCCGAAATAGCCCTCAATATGCTGCTGTAAAAATCTATAATCAACTTCCAAATTACATTAGGTCAGAGGAGAACGACAAAAGCTACGCAAATAAGTTGAAGACATTTCTTATCAATAAAAACTATTATACTGTTAAGGATTTTATGAATGATAATGACATGACATGAGCACTGATTAATTATACCTATTACTATTTTAATACTATGAAATTGATTATCACATTCGGTACTATTTGTAATAATTAAAGTATGTTGCTAATAATAATGATGTTAGTATTTTAATAATTATGTTCATATTTAAAATTTTATTCATTGTAATTCTTAATTAATTTTAATGATATACATGCACATATGTATTAGCACATAAGTTAATTTTAAGATTTAAATTGCCATACCCATTTGGGTCCATGAGGTACTGACTATTTCGCATGTAAAAAACATATTGTAATTACCATGGTGCAATAAAGAAAGAATAAAGAATAAAGAATAAATAGTAAGACAATGCATAACATGTTTTGTTTAGTAAGGTAAGGTGGGGAAAGGTTTTCTTGAGGGATAAGATGAAATACGTTGCGTAATATGACTATGGGCTACTTTCTATCTTACAAATTACAAATCATTTATTCAGCAAATAGGCCACAGGGGCACTTTTACACTTCAATGTACAAGCGAACTGAAATTACAATTGATAATATCATAATACTAATTCTAAGTTCTAACTAAAGTATTACGCTACTAGCTTATCTCGCAAGAAACATCCTTCAATCTTCCCCTACCTTATCCTAGCCTGATTTATGCATGCGCGGATCCAGGGGGGGGGGGGGGGTCATGGGGGTCATGAACTCATGACCCCCACCCTCCCTGGAGCCTAGGTTGGCCATACTAATAGACCACGTGACCCCCCCTCTGGGGCCTGGACCTTTACCACTTGCGCCCCCCCCCTTGGACACGAAGCTGGATCCGCGCTTGATTTTATGATAATACATCGAATATCTGAACACAGGTTGACTTAGCTTCAAACTAAGCAAAAGCTGCCAATGGTACTATGACTATTAGGAGACGATATATGTTCGTATATTTATGCTTACGTGTATACACAGTCACATACCTACATAGAAAACAAACATGAAGTAAGTTCCTCAACAATTAAGTATCTATTCTGTGCTCTTCACCCAAATAAATGGTCGAACCCAGGATTATCAACTTCGCACTCTTCGGAGGGACTCTTTGGCGTACGAGCCCCAATGCAAATGATATCGTCTAGTCACACTTCAACGTGCGATATTTATTTCCGAAACTGGTGTTTAAACCCAGATTGACTTTGATGATAAATGGAATACACGACACACTAAGCCATTAAAACTAGTTTAATCTTGCGCCGTACAAAATGCCCTAATGTTATATCACTACATAGTATAAAACAAAGTCACTTTTTCTGTCCCTATGTCCCTATGTCCCTTTGTATGCTTAAATCTTTGAAACTACGCAACGGATTTTGATGCGGTTTTTTTTAATAGATAGAGTGATTCAAGAGGAAGGTTTATATGTATAATAACATCCATAAAATAGTGGAGAAGTACTGTTATTTTTGAGGCTTCTTATGTGATGTCGTAAATAATTACATGCGGGTAGATTATATTTATTTGTCTACCCCGAACATTTATATAAATTAATATCGGGTAGTTTTGTGTTGTTTACATCTCCGGTGACATTTTGCTGGGACGTCAGTCTTCCGCGACCACGGCCAGTGCAACCTGGCCGAAACGTTGGGAAAAAAGGTAAAAATAATGTTAATTAATCGCATTCGACCTGTATGTGACTTTAAATATGTGTACAAAGCGCGAGAACTTAGTGTTATCTTGATAAGGGATAGGGATAGCGATATCACTACATAGTATAAAACAAAGTCGCTTTCTCTGTCCCTATGTCCCTTTGTATGCTTAAATCTTTGAAACTACGCAACGGATTTTGATGCGGTTTTTTTTTTAATAGATAGAGTGATTCAAGAGGAAGGTTTATATGTATAATAACATCCATTAAATAGTGGAGAAGTACTGTTATTTTTGAGGTTTCTAATGTGATGTCGTAAATAATTACATGCGGGTAGATTATATTTATTTGTCTACCCCGAACATTTATATAAATTAATATCGGGTAGTTTTGTGTTGTTTACATCTCCGGTGACATTTTGCTGGGACGTCAGTCTTCCGCGACCACGGCCAGTGCAACCTTGCCGAAACGTTGGGAAAAAAGGTAAAAATAATGTTAATTAATCGCTTTCGACCTGTATGTGACTTTAAATATGTGTACAAAGCGCGAGAACTTAGTGTTATCTTGATAAGGGATAGGGATAGCGATAGGGATAGCGATAGGGATAGCGATAGCCATAGCGTTAGCGATAGCGATAGGGATAGAGATAGGGATACGGATACGGATACGGATACGGATACGGAAACGGATACGGATACGGATACGGATAATATGGGTATCGTTAGAGGGATACGGATAATCGGTCGGCGGTCTCTTACAATCAAAGTGCTCTAAGACGATCGTTGTTTGCTTGCTTGAAGATTACGTTTGCGATAAGTATAAGCAAAATGTAAAAAATTGTAAGGGATAATAGAAAAAAGTACTTTTTACCCACCGATCATATAGTGTCGAAATACGGGCTATGTGGGATGTTTATAAAGGTTTCCCCAGCGTATATAGAATTACCTACGCTGTGGTCGATGTGTAATATTTCTACAATCATTGCAAGCAAAAGTAATATGTGCAATCGAAATAATCGCAGATAAATAAACCAGAGAAACCTAAGGATCCAAATGAAAATCTTAATGAATACTTTTATTACGCGGGCGAAGCCGCGGGTAAAAGCTAGTGTTTTAATATAATCATATCATAAAAATAACATATCTAAAGCAAAAAAATACGCCTAGTTCATATTTGAGGCATAATAGGTCGTCTATTTTAAATAAAAATAGTTTAGTAAGATTTATATTATACAATAATATTTTAAATTGAATTAATAATATTATAAGTCGTCTGATATGATATACGGCTACATAAAAAGGTAAATTCTGTAAAAAATATAATTATTCTACAACATTTTTATACCAAAATAGCAAGAGGTTAGTCGGTGCCTGAATCAGTGAGGAAAATTATAATTTCCAGTAACAATAGCGGCAAATCTACGTTCCAAAATATCCAAAGACCTTTTTTTGCCAAGATCTACGGCGCATACAATCATCCAGCATCAACTAAAACACGGAACCGTCTCCTGTTTAAATAAATCTGGCCGTCGAAGAATAACTGCCAAAGAGAAAACAGGATTTTGAGGAGCATCATCAGGAAAAATCGTCATGCAAGAGCAGGAGAACTTATCTAACTATGGCATGACGCGATCAAAATAAACATTTCAGTCGATACCTGAAAGACAGTAATGAAAATAATGGGCTTCGGTTTTCACACCGCTAAACAGAAACCATTACTTACTCAAAAGCAGAAAACTAACAGGTTGAAATTTGCACAAAAGTACAGAAACTGGACTGCCGATCAGTGGCGAAAAATAATATGGAGCGACAAATCCAAATTTGAGGTCATAGTTGGCGATGAACGAAGTAAAGTCATTCAAGAAAAAGGAGATGCATTTCACAAAGACTGTCTTGAACGCAAGGTGTAGTTTCCAGCATCTTTAAATGATTTGGGGCTGTATGTCGGCACAGGGTGTGGCATGTCTGCAATTTATAGATAGAACCGTCAATGCAGAGAAATACAAAAGCATCTTGGAATAGAGTTCACTACCGTCTATAAGAAAGTTTAAGTATATAAATGGATTTACTTTTCAACAAGATGGTGCCTTATGTCATACTGGCAAGACAACGATGGAGTGGCTGAAACAAAAACAAATTCCTACCATATCATGGCCATCCAGCAGTCCAGACTTGTCTCCCATAAAAACTTTGTAGTGGTAAATGAAGAAAAAGTTGCGAAAAGATCCTTCTAAATCCAAAGCTGATTTTAAGGAGAAACTTGTGGGTGTCTGGAATGGAATAACCCCTGAGGAGTATAGACAGTTGGTAGATACAATGCCGCTCAGAATTAAGGCCGTTTTAGATGCAAAAGGTGACGCCACCAAGTGGTAGTTGTTCTTTTCTGCATCGGCTACGCTGAAGACGAACATTTTTGCGAGTGTTACATTTGGTGAAATTATGTTTTTCTGTTTACTAGTGAGGAAAATTGTTAATTTATGTTTTGAATAAATAAAATATGCATTATAAGCTCTCTTGTTTTTATGTTACATGTTCTACTAATCATCTAATTCATCCTGAATTTTGAGGTCGAAGTTAGGACATAATATTTTTTTCATACTAGACGATATCATTTGCATTGGGGCTCGTAATGTAACGTACAGTGGCGATAATTTTCAATTTATTAAGTATCTATTTACTTATAAGAGCAATATCGCCTCGTACTTACCTATATAACTTTTCTAGAAAACAATTGTCTTTCCAACGTATTCATAAAAAGAGTCATCATAATCATTGTAATAATAAAGAAATACTTGCTATAAATGTTAGTATCTTTGATCACGTCTTTTCGTATCCAAATATGCGTAACAAATAACAAAGGATCTCATAAAACAGAATAGATCAACCAAAAACTTTGTTTCTGCCTTTCTTATCAACGATTGCGACCTTTATTGCTTCGAAAACAAAATAATAAGAGAGCCTTTTCTCTTGTGGATTAAAAATTCTTAAAAGTGTTTATTTATTATTTATATTTTCCTTTGAAATTAAGTAAATACTTACAAACTGTAGATTAAAGCAATTTGTAGTAACTACCTAATTTTGCTCATTAATTCATTCTATCCGGCGTTTCTAAGAAATTTATCTCATTTATCGGTAGATGAAAACTTAAAATAAAATACTTTCTATGTTTTGTGGATGGGGCTTCCGAGTCTGGCAAATGCAGGAAAGGGACACATCGTATATACACCGTGTTTTTAGTAAGAGTCACATTGAATGTACTAATTATATTTTTCTTTTTGAGTTGTTCATGTTGTAAAGTTTGTCTGTGAGTAGGTAGTTAGTATAAGTAGGTGTTGATTACTTAGTAAGTACAACTAGCCTGTTGATTATTTTAATTTTGTAAAACGTAAACTATTCTTGCTGATTCCTAACTGCTTTAATTAATTTACTTACAGTAAAATTACAATAAAAGCCGATTACAAGACTTATTCATTGATAACATATATTCCTCCATTCCTATAGCCACATCTATACACCCCATATATCTGCACTGTAGGATCCGGACTTACATCATTTGCCACCACAGATGTCATATACACCATAGATCAAGCAAACGTATCTACTTAGCGTGTCAAATGAACTCAGTGAAATCGACTGAGTTGTCCGTCTTTAATCGCAGCTTGCAGCTTTCGTGCGTCAGATTTTGTAAGTTGAAGTCAACAAAAACTTTAAAAATGCCTCGTTACGTGATATTTATGAGACATATTTAAAAACACAGGCAAGTAACAACTTCAGTACAAAATTTGACACGCTCGGCCGCCATACAAATAGATGAACTTGTTTCTTCTATCTAAATCTAGTTCTGTGTTTACCACAAACACTTTGAGAACCACAAAATGTGCATATTTTGTAGCCAAGTATAAGATCGGACTAAAAAACGACATTTTTTTTTCAAAACTTGGTTCCCGCCAAAATACAATATTATGTAAATAAATGTATTTCCATAGTATATTTTTAGGGTTCCGTAGTCAACTAGGAACCCTTATAGTTTCGCCATGTCTGTCTGTCCGTCCGTCCGTCCGTCCGTCCGTCCGTCCGTCCGTCCGCGGATAATCTCAGTAACCATTAGCACTAGAAAGCTGAAATTTGATAGATAGATAGATAGATAAGTCATTTATTTGGCAGACTGCAAACACACGCAATACAATACACAATTTAAAACACACAAATTAGGCGCAACATAAAAAAGAGACAGAACAGTAAAATACAATTGAGACAGTAAAAAAAAAAACAATAACAAAAAAGAGAAAAGAAAAAGAAAATACAAACTGTGTGCGTTGCAGCAGGACAAAAGGGTCGCGGCTCAGTGATACGCTTCGCTCTTTCGACCGAAGCACTGATTTTTTGCCGGAACCCAGGTCACAATCACAATAGATAAATAATTACTTATATAATAACGATTTCTATAACATTAAAATGGAAACAAGTGTAAAGTGTATAGTGTGAATGTTATCTTATGTGCATATCGTGTGATGTTTTCTGGATAGTGTTAATGTTAAAATCGCAAGTATGTAAGCCTAGTTTGACCACAGAATATATAAAAGTACAAGTACAGAAGGCCCACTGCTTTGATGTTCACGAAATGCCGCCTTTTTAAATGCCTACAAAATTCTAACAAAGAAACGAGCCGCACGTGCGCAGCGTCTGGCGATAGGGTTGCCTATGGTTTAAAACGCATTAATTCTCAGATAAATAGTTATACTATATATTCAAGTCTTGGGTACTTTCTAGGTATATATACAGTATTTATATATTTTTGTTACAGCCTTCAGCATCACAAGCCTTATTGAACTTTTCCGTGGGACTTAATCAATAAGATCAGTGTTAGATTGTCCTATTTTATTCATGATGTCTATTTAACTAAGCATTATTAGCCATTCCACATATGGACATCGCATATGAACCTTGAAAAAAACTCGCTACGTAATGTAACAATAGAAAGTGCGAACGTCCGTTCCGTGAGAACGCGCGCCACCCCTGATTAGGCCGCGAACTCGCGGCCGCCAGAATGTACTTGTAGCGCGGCGATAGAATCGCGGAGTGAGCCGCCCCTGGTTTGACTACTGTTCCCACCAGATTATATTCTGAAATCTGCAACCAAGTACCCGAATGGAATCCCATTTGTTTGCTTCTTGAGGAGAATATTTTTAAATCGAATCTTAAATGATTTTTTGGATTTTAGGTCTCTTAAAGGCGGGGGGATATCATTCCAGCACTTGGTCGCAAGATATCGAAAACAACCTGTAAAGGCAATCGTCCTATGAGGATGTGATTCTAAGATGCAGCGTCGAGTAGATCTAGTGCCGTGTCGATGGTGAAAAGAAGATTGATTTATTTTAGAGTACAAATATTCAGGTGAATTGCAATTTATAACACTGAAGAGAAGACAAGCAAGGTGCAAATGTCTACGTGATGTCATGTTTAGAGTAGAATATTTGTTTAAGTATGGCGTGATATGGCTCCTTGGAGGAATTGTGTAGCAGTATCGATAACTGTAATGTATGGGTAGTTTTAAGTTATTGTTAAAATAGGTGGAGGGTAGATATTTCACCGGCCTTGTCAAATAAATGGTTTTTCTGTACGGACGTGTTTAAATGTGCTCCTGAAATCCTGTAGCTTACAGGGACGGTGGCATTCTACATACGGACTTTACAGTGGCGACGAATAAGGAACTAACTCGCGAGTGTGTAATTTTGTGGCGGGAGCGGTAAACAAGTGTTGCTAAAATGACTATGGCGCTCGGCAAAATCGGGCCGTTCGACTTAGATAAGGACAGTTGGGATTATTATATAGATCGCTTGGAACAATCTTTCATTGCAAACTCAGTGGAAGAAAAGGTTAAAGTGGCGACTTTGATTACAGTGATAGGCAGTGACGCGTATGCCTTAATGGCAAATTTGTGTATGCCAGCGAAACCTTCGACAAAGACTTTTAAAGAATTAGTGTCAATTATGAAGGAACATTTGCAGCCTAAGCCTAGTTTACTGGCAGAGCGATTTAAATTTAGGCGACGCATACAGAATAGTGATGAAAGTGTGGGGGAGTACGCGGCCGAGTTAAAGAAATTGTCAAAGGATTGCAAATTCCTTGGTGATAGTTTACAAGAAAACTTACGAGATCAGTTCGTATGTGGGTTAGCGCGAGACAGTATACGTCAGAGGTTATTTGCAGAAGATGATATTAAATTTGACATAGCATTCAAGCTTGCGGTGACGTTAGAAATGGCGGAGGCTGACGCAGCACTCGTGGAGCATCGGGGTAGCAGTCGAGGGGGCGATGCCGGAGAAGATACGGCGTCAGTGCATCTGATAAGAGACACGGGGCGAGGCGCGCCAGCGGGCGCGCGCCAAGTCAAAGTACTTCACGTCACTCGTCGCACGGACCGCAAGGCGGCGCGGCTGGTCGCGGTGGCGGCGGCGGCAGCGGCGGCGGTGGTGGCGGCGGCGGTTGGAGCGGCAAACATACCGGCGGAAGTTGGCGAATTAAAAATGCACCTATAGGCACTGAGGGCCCTAAAGGTAGTTGCCGTGTGTGTGGAGGTCAGCACGCGGCAGAAAGCTGCAAGTTTAAAATGTATGTTTGTCGAGTCTGCAATAAAGAAGGTCATTTGAAACGCGTTTGCCCGAATGTGAAAAATAACGCAGCAGGGGTACACCATCTGGCAAGCAAGGAGTTCCATATGAACTCTTCCAGCGATAGTGACGAGGTAAATCATTATTCTATGGACGCTAATCGTTTAAAAAAATATAAACCGTACTTTATGAATGTTTGTGTAAATAGCAAGTCCTTACTAATGGAAGTTGATACGGGCACTGCTGCAACTTGTATAAGTTTGGAATGTTACAAGACATTATTTAGTAGTATACCGATGGAAAATTGTAATTTAAATTTAACATATTTTTCAGGTGAATTGGTTATGCCGGTAGGCAAAATTACACCTCTTGTGACGTATGAGAATATAAGTAAATACTTAACATTATATATTATACGCGATGGTAGGACAAGTTTGCTAGGACGGGAGTGGTTGGTGGAACTCGATATTTTACCTCCTTTCATACTGACACATTGTAATAATATTAAATGTGAGACATTCAATTTTGATGTTTTCAGTTCTAGTTACCGAGACGTGTTCGGCGATGGGTTGGGTCGGTTCACGGGCGGCACGGTGGGGTTCCGGCTGCGGCCGGACGCGCGGCCGGTGTTCCTGCGCGCGCGCCCTCTGGCGTACGCGCTGCGTGAGCCGGTGGAGCGCGCGCTTGAACAGCTGGTGCGCGACGGAGTACTCGAGCCCGTGCAAACGTCGGATTGGGCTACGCCGATCGTGCCGGTTATGAAGAAGGACGGCACCATTCGGGTATGCGGTGATTTTAAACTTACTTTAAATAAATGTCTCGAGGTTGATCGTTTTCCTTTGCCCCGTGTGGACGACTTGCTCACTAAATTACATGGGGGCCAAAAGTTCACCAAGTTAGACTTGTCGCAGGCGTATGCGCAGTTTGAGTTGGACGAGGAATCAAAAAAATATGCCGTAATTAATACACACAAGGGTTTATTTCGGTACAATAGATTGATTTACGGTCTGGCCTCTAGCCCAGGGATTTTTCAGCGTAAACTTGAACAGCTGTTTGCTGACATGCCACGGGTGGGGGTCTTTTTAGATGATGTCATCATTACGGGGGTTAATGACCAAGAACACTTAACGACTTTGATAGAAGTGTTTAAGCGGTTGCAAAAATATGGCTTAAAGGTTAAAAAAAGTAAATGTACGTTTTTTGCGGATTCCGTGACATATCTAGGCTTCGTGATAAGCAAGGAGGGCGTTCATACGTGTCCAGATAAACTAGAAGCAATCGAAAAAGTGCCGCTCCGCGTAATACTACAGAGTTAAGATCATTTCTAGGATTAGTCATGTATTACGCGAAGTTTATACCAAACATAAGCTCATTACTGGCACCGTTATATAATCTTCTCAGAAAAGAGGTTAAATATTATTGGGACCAGTCATGTGAATATGCTTTTAACCGGGTGAAGGGTAAACTGATGTCTAGTGAGGTACTGGCGCACTATTCGCCGGATTTGCCGCTAGTTTTGACCTGCGACGCTAGTAGTGTAGGCGTAGGGGCGGTGATATCACATTTGACGCCAGACGGCAGCCCCGGGGACGGTGCGAAGGGGACGCAAGAACGTCCGATAGCGTATGCGTCGCGATCGCTTAATAAAGCAGAGCGCGGATATTCACAAATAGAAAAGGAGGCATTAGGCATAATTTTTGGAGTTAAGAAGTTCCATCAGTATCTTTTTGGAAGAAAATTTATATTGAGAACTGACCATAAACCGTTAGTAACTATTTTTGGTGATAAAGTAGGCATTCCAGTGATGGCCGCCAGCAGAATGCAACGTTGGGCGGTGCTTTTATCAGGTTACGATTACGATATTGAGTATGTGCGTAGTGATAGAAATGCCGCTGATGCCTTATCTCGATTACCAACAGGTGAAGAAGCAAGTGATAAGAAGGAAGTCACATACATAAATTTTATTCAAAACTTCTTGCCTATAACTAGAAAAATAGTTAAGGAAAATACGTTCAAGGACGAGGTACTCCAAAAAGTGGTACTGTATATACAATCAAGATGGCCAAATCATGATAATGATCACGTTTCTCTGAAACCATACAGTTCCCGTAAGACTGAGTTATATCTGGATAGAGGGTGTGTAGTCTGGGGTTATCGGCTAGTGATACCTAAAACATTACAAAATGCAATTTTGACAGAATTACATACTAGTCATATGGGAATAGTAAAAATGAAAAGTATCGCGCGCAGTTATGTATGGTGGCCGGGAATCGACACGGATATAGAACGTATTTGTCATGAGTGCGCGACATGCGCCGCGGAGGGGATGGCGCCGCCGCGCACCGCGCCGCAACCGTGGCCATACATATCTGAACCTTGGTCAAGATTGCATTTAGACTTTTTGGGTCCTCTCGGGGGAAAAACGTATCTTGTGCTTATAGACTCTAGTACTAAATGGATAGAAGCATTTACAATGCATAAGACCACCGCTTCGTCAGTCATTAAGGTATTGGAGGAAACGTTTGCCCGTTTTGGTTTACCTCTGGAGGTCGTATCAGACAACGGACCGCCGTTTACTAGTAGAGAGTATAGGCATTTTTTAGAACACAATGGAGTCAAAATTACGTATTCAGCGCCTTATCAGCCCTCGTCAAACGGTGCGGCCGAAGGTGCGGTTAAATTGTGTAAGCGAACAATAAAAAAAGCGGTAAGGGAAGGCCTTAACGTGGATTCCGCTTTACAGTCCTATTTAATGATGTATAGAAATGTTGAGCATAGCAGTACAGGTACTTCACCGGCCATGCTGCTACAGCACAGGATTTTGCGTACGAGACTCGAGTTATTGAAAGACGTGAGAGAAGTAGAACGCCGTGTGCGTGACGCGCAACAGCGGCAGGTACATAACTCGGGCGGGGCGGGCAGACATTTTAACGTGGGAGATAGGGTATGGACACGAGATTTTAGGGAAGGAAGGAATTGGATTAGTGGGCAAGTTGATCAACAACTAGGGTCACGTAATTACTTAATATCAAAGGAAAACGGTCCTCCTATGAAGCGACATGTTGACCAAATTAAAAGCAGATGGAATCCTTTATTGGATGTACCTTGCCCGAAGGAGCCGTCCACCGAGCCGAGTCTTGGCGCAGGCGGGATACCAACGTCTGTAGCAGGGGAACGAGGAACCGACCCACCTTCGCTAGAGTCTTCGGTGACTAGATCTAATTTGAGGCCACGTCCCATTAGACCACCAAATCGATATGGTTTTGAGTTTGATTAGTAACTTATTAGTACTGTATGCATTTCTATTAATGTAAGTTGTATAATAAACATTTAGTTTGTAATGCTCTTGCTTAATAAATCAATATCTTCATTTACTGTTGAGTAAAGTTAACATAATATAAACTATGGTATAGCTCCCAACTGTGCTTGAAATAAATAAGTCTTTCTGGAGTAATCGAAGGGACGCTTAGTGCTAGTTCAGTGAGAGGGTGTAATGTATGGGTAGTTTTAAGTTATTGTTAAAATAGGTGGAGGGTAGATATTTCACCGGCCTTGTCAAATAAATGGTTTTTCTGTACGGACGTGTTTAAATGTGCTCCTGAAATCCTGTAGCTTACAGGGACGGTGGCATTCTACATACGGACTTTACAGCGTTCTGAACTCTTTGTATTAACCTAAGAGTTTTCTGCTGCAGGCGGGGTCCGTACACCACATCGCCGTAGTTCAGCTTTGATAATATGAGCGATTCGCATAGTGTCAAACGAACTTTTTCGTTTAAAAAGTTTCTTATTTGATACAGTAACTTCAGTCTAAAAAAACATGATTTGACCAACTGTGCTACGTGCTTTTCAAACCTTAATTGACTGTCTATTATTATGCCCAAGTTTCTGGCCTCTTCTACACGCTCAATTTGTGATCCATTAATGTTTAGTAGAGGGTTACCATTTAATATTCGCGAAATCTGGATTTTGCTACCTAAAATCATGAATTTTGTCTTCGTAGGGTTTAGCAATAGACTATTTTTTTCGGCCCAAACAGAAATATTTTTAAGGTCTTCATTAATTTTACTAATTGAGTCCGAAAATTCACTAGGATTGGCCGAGTAATACATTTGAACATCATCCGCGTACAAATGATATTGACAATGCTCAATAACTTTAACGATGTCAGCGCTATATATAATAAAAAGGAGAGGACCGAGAATGGAACCTTGTGGAACTCCGCGATATAGGGGCTTAGAATCAGACACCAATATACTGCCATCACTTTTTGATATCTTGACAGATTGCATACGCCCAGAGAGGTAGCTTTTAAACCACGAGAGTGACCCTACATCTACACCATAATAAATTAACTTAGATAAAAGCAAGTCGATATTTATGCAGTCAAATGCTCAAGAAAAATCTAACAACACCAAACATGTACCCTTGCCTGAATCTTGGCCATAAATAATATTGTCAACTACGTCAACAAGAGCAGATACAGTCCCCATACCCCTACGAAATCCGGACTGTAATTTAGGTAAGATTTTGTTGTCCTCTACATATTTGTATAGCTGCTCATAAACTGCTTTTTCGAGCAGTTTCGAAAGAAAAGGCAATATACTTATCGGCCGAAGATCTTTGAGCTCACTTGGATTGTCAACCTTTGGCAGAGGTGTAACCAGCGCATACTTCCACAGTGTTGGCACCTCACCAGTCAAAATGGAACGATTAATTATGGCTGTCAACACTGATAAAGTACGAGGGAGAGTAAGCAACACCATATCTCTACTGATTCCATCCACGCCAACTGCATTAGTGGTAACAGACAGTATATATTTTCCCACCTGACCCTCGTCGACAGTTTTCAGTTTAAACTTAGATTGACTGAAGCGGTGCTGTTCAAATTCTAACATGGTGGACAAGGAGACGTTATCGCTACCAGGCACATTCAAAAAACAATCATTAATAACATTTGGATTATTAAAGTGATTAGGAAGCTGGTCACGCTTAGTGTCACTCAAAACATTACATTTAATATTTTTCCAGAGCGTCTTTGGATCATGTACATTTGAATTGATGTGGTGAATGTAATAACTTTTTTTTTTCGTTGTATATACTTTGCACCACCAGTTTTTTTAATTCATTGTAATATTGTTTGTGACTTTCCATTTTAGACTTCCTGTAAGCGGAATGAGCCTCGTTACGCCTGGCTATCATAATTTTAATAGTATTTGGTACCAATATGTATATTAATCACGCCAACAAAGTGCAAAAATAAAAAATGGAAAAAAATGTTTTATTAGGGTGGTCCCCTACATGTAAAGTGGGGGCTGATATTTTTTTTCATTCCAACCCCAACGTGTGATATATTGTTGGATAGGTATTTAAAAATGAATAAGGGTTTACTAAGATCGTTTTTTGATAATATTAATATTTTCGGAAATAATCGCTCCTAAAGGAAAAAAAAGTGCGTCCCCCCCCTCTAACTTTTGAACCGTATGTTTAAAAAATATGAAAAAAATTACAAAAGTAGAACTTTATAAGGACTTTATAGGAAAATTGTTTTGAACTTGATAGGTTCAGTAGTTTTTGAGAAAAATACGGAAAACTACGGAACCCTACACTGAGCGTGGCCCGACACGCTCTTGGCCGGTTTTTTAATAACTAAAGTTCGGATTTTTTCCATGTATGCACCTTGTTCTTCTTACTTAATTTAAATTAGACACTAGTCCGACCGATCTTAAGCCGAGAAGGTTTTTGGTTGGGTGTCTTGAAAAAAAATTAGTGCAAGTTTGAGTGTCGATTACTCCTAAACTATTTAGTTGAGTTTCATCAAGTAAATTTATATTGAAGGCTTGATTTCTTTTTAATCACGTACATCACAAATCTGCAGGTATAAGTTAGTGAGAATAAATTTATGATTTTTTTTGTGACGTCTTTCCAACTCACCGACAAATAGTCCGGTCTTACCCGAGTGTACCTATAAAACATACAATAAAGACGAAGGATTGTCCATGCAAATACTTGCACATGCGAGTCGCACGACAATGTATATATTTAATTATAATTAAAATTAGGGAACTTGCCTGTATTTAAAATAAAATAAAATAATTTGAAATAAAATAAACTATAAATAATGTAAAGGTTTTATATTCATGCTACCTATATTTTTAAGTATGCATGACTCAAACTCGTACATTAGTCACTGAATTCATTGGAACAGTCCTAGGTGTTTCATTTATTAAAACAACATATTTGAGCCTTCTTATTCACAGTTTGCAACACGATTGTCATTTTGATGAACTCCTTTTAGGGGCATTTGAGCCAATTAGTGGATCGAACCGGCTGTTTCTTTTAATGCTGCTACTGAATCAGGGTTCCTAGCCAATGTCACAACCGCGTATCGTAGCTAGCTCACCCTATCGTAGTGTTTCGTAGTGGCGCGGCAGAGCCAAACTGCGTTTCGATAGCCACGTTGCGTCAATGATTGTCACTTCGGCTAGGCCGCCAGCAATTCGAGCTTTAATCATCTTTATACAGAGGAAATCGTTAGTGATATGGTTTTTAAAGTTATTTTAATTTCGTAGAAGCTTTCCTGAGTCAGTGTTATGTACCTTTAGTGCAACAAGAGTATAATCTAGGTAAAGTTAGGCTATTTTTAAGCTATGTTTGTATAATTAGAAACTGAAAGTCCACCCTTTCATTAACGCCGTGGCTTGCGTGGGCGACGGTCGCGCGATGGTCGCGCGACGGCGATGTGACGCATACGAAATCAAACCTTATCGATATGGAAGTATGAGACGCGACGGCGACGGTCGCGCGACGGTCGCGCGACCGTCGCCCACGCAAGACACGGCGTAAGTAATTAATAAATGAAAGGATTGTTTTTATTTTCTTTACATCTCAATGACCGATCAGCAATAGTCTCAAAACACATTAAAAATGTATATATTGTATATATTAGAATTTGGGTGAACAGGATGTAAACCAAGATTACCTTGATGATTTTGTGTTGTTTGTTAGTCAATATACTTGAATATAGATCTAAGTCAAATTAACCGTGAAGTATTCAAAACTCCCATTGTGTCCGAAAAATTGTCATTTTTAACACAACTCAACACATCTAAAGTCTCTAAATCGTTGTTTATAAGTAAAATATGAGGACAAGAATAACTTAGTCATAAATTGGTACCAGACTTTTTTTCATTCTTCTACTTTTTGTCAAAGCTCTTTAAATTCTTAGGAAGCAATTTAAGCAAATTAGATCGCTTAGTGCCATTTAGATCTACCACATTCCATTAATAAATCTAACTTTCTGTCACACGGAAACATCCATTTTATTGCATTCGCCGGTTATCGGGAATTTAATTCGATCCCAATGACTAACGCATCACATGTTTTCGCTGGAATTTTAACATATTTCCGTCCCCTCGAGAGGACAGTCTCCGTAAAGAAATCCCACTGTTTTAAAAAAGTTCTAAAAATGCTCATTAAAATATTTTCACTATTACGAAGAATTTTAGGTCGCACTTTTTGCCCTGACACAGTTATGCAGATAAAAAAATACCGTGACTACACCCTGTGTTCGATTTTAGACGTTGATACCACAAGTATTAAAGCCAAGAGGATAAAATACGAAAAACTGTGGTAAGAAAGGTGTATAATGAATTGAGTGACGTAATAGGATCCTTTGTGTCAAGAATGTGACATTTAGGAGCGAAAAAACTGCCTCCCGGAAGACTATCTTTTGTGGAGATCATAAGGACAAGTCGAGCCATCCAACACAATTAAAGTTATCAGCAGGGCTATTCATTAATAATGTTTTTAGGGCAAAAGCGGGCATTTTGTTTACATTTATTACTGTCGTGGTGAAGGCTCATCCATCAAGAGGGTATTAGGGCGTAGCTGGGTTGAACTAGAATTTATAGGGCGAAAGAATTAGATCGTGGCCCTCGTTCAGAAAGTTTCGCTTTTGTTACTTCTTTACTACATATGAGATGGAGTTGTAGCGAATTAAGGGGTTGCTCTAAAAATTAGTAAATAAAATAAAAACGAGAAAAAAAACTGGGAGATATATGAAAAACGATTCAGAGATGATTAGCTCTCGATTCTGACAATATAATACTGTAGGCATACGTAAATAGTAGGTAAGATATTTATTCACCAACGCACAGGTATGCGTGTGATAGAAATCAAAGCACCTCGTAGAGCGTTCATCCAGTCTATTTCACTCCATTGACCTAATTACAAGTTTTAGCACAATTTGATTAAAAAAACTTTCTAATTAGAGAACTTTGATCGTCGATGTTCGATATCGAGCATTTTCAATATAGACTTTATTTGCCTTAAAACAATGTTGGCTTTTACCAACGACGATTTAATACGGGACTGACAAAAAGCCCATACAAAAAAGCGTACCGCTGAAATGTATGGGCGTTTTTGGCCTAAAACTAGATGGCGCTGTTTCCCAGTGACCTAAATCATATTTTCCCCAAATATTTTTGCGTGTTTTGTATTTTTTATAATATCAAATGACATATTTCTTTATTTTAATATAATGATATCACGTCAATGCACATTTTGAAAAAAATCAATTTGTAGGCATTATCAGTGTAGTTATGATAGTATTTAATAGGTGGCGCTAAAAAATCGAGGTACGATTCTTAGTATGAAGATTGTAAATCCTATGTAAATTATCCTTGGTTCAATATAGACTTTATTCGCCTTAAATCGATGTTGGCTTTTACAATTAACTTGATGTGAGATA
This sequence comes from Leguminivora glycinivorella, assembly GCF_023078275.1. Classification (NCBI taxonomy): domain Eukaryota; kingdom Metazoa; phylum Arthropoda; class Insecta; order Lepidoptera; family Tortricidae; genus Leguminivora; species Leguminivora glycinivorella. Next base: position 8,625,525 of record NC_062979.1, read on the forward strand.
ATAGATTGATAAAACAACAACGGTGAAATGTACAAAACGGTCGTTATGGAAGCAAGCACGCTACCCATATAGCTATAACCGTTAATCTCGTCCACCATAATAAATTTAATTAGGTAAATGTTTTGGAATTTCGTAGCAATATACCTTTTGTTTTTTAGCACGCATGGCTAGCGGAAGGGTCTCTATTGGTTCCCATAATTTTTTTAGTCCGATTTTTACAATCCATAACGTTGTTAGTCATAATTTTTAATAGTCATATTATCATTAGTCATAAAGTTGAATGTCAGAAATTGGAGGTCAGATTTTTTCAAGTCATCATTATTGTTAGTCATAAACATTGTTTGGCATAATAATCAAATTGCATTTTGTATTATGAACATAATGTTGAAAGCAATAAACATGTTTGTCATAATTGTCGTAAAGTATATTTTCGCAAGTAATAATGATTACTGTCCACATTAATTTTAATCATAACATTCAATGGGATCTATATTATTTTTCATTAAATAATGTTTGTTCGTGTTCACTATCGTTAGTCATAATTTAGTTTTTCACAGAAGATACTTTTTTCGTCTTTTACATGTTATGTGTTTAATTTTTTCATGTCGCTTTTAAGAATATTAGGCCCCGCCAGCGATTCGACGGAGCCCCGCTATGCGGGGCTCCTATTTCTGCTCTGAATGACACAAGGTAACTAACGAACCTACCCGAGAAATGAAAATTTTCTCGTTGGGCTCACTGATTTTCCCGTCATTTCGTCTTTTACATGTTATGTGTTTAATTTTTTCATGTTGCTTTTAAGAATATTAGGCCCAGCCAGAGATTCGACGGAGCCCCGCTATGCGGGGCTCCTATTTCTGCTCTGAATGACACAAGGTAACTAACGAACCTACCCGAGAAATAAAAATTTTCTCGTTGGGCTCACTGATTTTCCCGCCATTTCGTCTTTTACATGTTATGTGTTTTATTTTTCATGTTGCTTTTAAAAGTATTAGGGCCCGCCAGCGATTCGACGGAGCCTCGCTATGCGGGGCTCCTATTTTTGCTCTGAATGACACAAGGTAACTAGCGAACCTAGCTGACAAATGAGGATTAAAATACTCAATGAGCTCACTGATTTTCCCGCCATTTCTTCCTTTGCATGCTGATTTTTGTAGTATTCGGCTTCGTCAACGAGTAGAAGGGGGGCAGGGGTCCTATTTCCGTTCTAATGGACGCGAGGTAAATGCGGACTACCAATAAAGTCATAAGGTATAATGTATCGATTGTCCACATTTTCGTTAGTCATAATTTGGTTTTTCTCAAAAACGCGTAACTTTTCAGGATTGCCATAAAACAAACCTGACCTAACCTATCTACCTAGCGGAAACATTTCTTCTGTTAATTGTGTTTTCAAATTAACAACCAAGTGCAGAAAATAGCGATGGAATCTTTAAAAGCTCAGAATTCATCAAAGTACTTAACGAGCACGCAACATAATAAAATGCGGTTATCTTTATGCTTACTTTAAGGTTGGTCGATGGTTTTTGCTATATTTTACAGTTCATTTTAATAATTTCAAAGTAAACATTAAGGAATCGGTATTTTTAGTAAATTATTTGGGCAGATTTTTTCAGAGTTAGTTTTAAATAAAACTTATCAATTACGATATATTTATATAAATAATATTTGGCCTATTTAACTTCTAACACTGATTTAGTATAAAAATCGATCTTAAATTTTTTTTTATTATTTTTCCCAGAGTCAGAAAACCATTGTCTATCACATATATTAATATCTCGTTAAAAGAATAATTCATGCATTTAAGGGTTAAAGCTTAAAGTGGCTTGCTTGTCATCTTAAAGTGGAAAGTCTAATAGGTAGATCAAAACTATGAAATATCTGTAGTTTAGATTTCCCATATTGGTAACTCAAATTATAAGTCGGAAATGACTAAAAAATACCTAGTTTCCGATATCGTAACGCCACTAAGCCGACAAGTGATAGTATTTCACAACAAAAAGCACCCTATTAATCGTTAAGAGAGTCACATTTCTACACACTAACGTCTCATTATCGAGCACATGCCCTTTTCGGTTTAAAAAGTGACACTTTTTGTAACACTTCAGTCACAAAAAATGCCAAATTAACTTTTTTAAAGGAAACGATCTGTTTTCGGCGCGCCACGTGTGACGGTGAGAAGTTCGCTTCGAATTCTATTTGAGGACGCCACATGGTCCGCTGCTGGCTGGGGTATACCAGTGTAAGATCGGACGGAGGTTCGTATTGTATGATCGGAATTGCTGCCAAAATAATAGTTATTTTATGCGGTAACACAAGGTGTGATAAAATGAAGAAATTTATGTCATTAGTTCTTATAATAAATAAAAACACGCAAACATATTTGGGGAAAATATGTTTTTTGCCACTTCCAGGCTGCGAAACAGCGCCATCTAGTTTTATCCCTAAATACCAATACACTTCAGGGGTACACTTTTTGTATGGACTTGTCAGTCCCGGTATATATCGTCCTTGATTAAAACCATGGCGAGAAAAAACAAACTACTTCTGGGTTTCTTAAGTTACTTTCTTTGCTTTACAGTGTGTGTGATTTTAGTCCTATTTTAGTTCAAGAAAAAACTTTCAAATTTTTAAATAATAATGTCAATTATTTTTAAAAGTCTAGAAATGTTGATGTATTAGAGAATACTCTAAAATGTTTTGTTAAGGGGCATTGAGTTAATCATTTAAGTTTTTTTTTATCATTTTCATTAGGACTAACAACACCAGTTAGTAAGATTTAATAACACACTTTGGTAAGGTCCTTCCAACTCGCCGAAAAATACCTTACTTTACCCGGGCATACCTTACTTTGTCGTCAAATATCCCTCATCAATACAGATACCTATTTTTGGCTCAAGACGAATTGAGGGCTAGTTTTTAAGAGCTCTACTTGACGTTAATATGCCAGTGATGTATGGAACGTCGTTACTAAGCTGACGTATTGAAATTATTTCCCTCTATGAATTATTATTTTAATACTGCACGTGACAAAATTCTTTGTACTTGAATCCATGGACAAATCGAGTTCTTATTTAAACGTGTAGGTATTGTATTCTAATCTTAAAATAAATATATTCAACAGAAACAATAGGGAAAGAAAAAACCTAGTTATTTTGTTTCCTTACTCCCGCAAAAGATGTTACTCGAAAAAACCTTGTAAATGTAACACGACATCGCAAAAAAACTTTCGTCGGAATAGTGTACATTTAGATAAAGGAAAAAAAGGAACGGTCTTAACTGGTTCCGACATTATATTCGCATTTGAGAAGATCAAAGAGTATGTTGTGACACACGGGAGGAAACACTTCTGTAGGCGGCTGAGGTAAAGACCGCCTGAGGCCTCTCGAGCAACACCGTCCTTCAGGGGGCCAGGCTTTGAAACAAAATGCGTTTGCATACATTAAACTGTAAGAATGTCGGAGATAGGGAGGGCACACCGCCGGGCCCCCAGGGACGGTGTTTCGGCGATTACGCGGACGGAATTTAGCATCGCCAACTCGCCTTCTTGCCGAGATAGTTTGCACGTAACACTAGGCTCTTTGCGTATTTTCGCAGTCAAAGCGGCTCTCTTGAATACTTCCGTAAGTGTTTCCAAGTATTTGAAAGGCAAATTAGGAACATATCTTGGGCAAGTTTCTCAAAAGGGCAGCTCTAGTGGAGTGCTGCAAATATTTGGAAGTAATAAAGTTATCGCCGCATGAAGTGTTGTGGGCTGTTTCGGCGTGTTTCGCTTTATAGAACTAGAGTGTGCAAACAAAATTAACGATACAACGGTAAATCCTGGTACAAATAGACGGGGTAAATATTTGGCATACAGTGATGCGGGGTCCATTCCGCAATCTCTGGGCAAATTCACGAGGTCCTCTGGGGATATTCTATGCCGCAACGCATAGCTATAGATTGTAATTATACAATGCAATCTTACTTACACAGATAATTGATGTAACTCCCCCAACGATTTGCATATTTTATTATTACCCTGGATTGGTTAGCTATGGTGGTGTTGTTAATTATTACATATAAAAGCACTATCTGTGACTGTTATTTTCTTCTTGTAGTGAGGCTAGTTAGTTTTAAGGCCCCAATATAACAAGTGCAAGGACTACATTCTTGAGAAGTTTTAAATCTGGAATGAGGAGAAGAAGCGTTAAGTATATATTCTTATGACGAGTGAGCGCACGAGTATAGACGTTCTTAACACAATAAATTTCCATAAATTAAAAAAAAAATGGAAATACCTAGACATGATTTGATTTGAGACTGAAAGAATAACCTTGGAGAGTTTTTTATATAAATTATCATCACCACCCTAAGAGAAACCACAGTATGTTGTAGGTATGTGAGCGAAATGTTCACCTACAAGATAATTTATTTTAGATAACGTGGATAAGTTAGCGTTAACCAATTTTATCTGGCGATAAAGCAAGATTCGCCCCATGATTACCCCCAAACTAATAAACGTCCTGCATCAAATGCGTAACCAAGGGTCCGTCATCCTATGCAATAGCCGAACGCAATAACCAATAAAAGTCACTATAAACTCGCTGGTGCCAGGACAAAGGGTCTCTAGTGGCCAATGAAGACCCGTAGGGCTGCGTCGAATATTTTTACGACTATGACAGTCATGCTAGATTTTGGTGCGTGACAGGGATTCGTGATGTGTGCTTCCGTACCTACCTTGTGAATGAATATTGCTTCGCAAATTTCGCAAGAGTTTGTTTTTATATTTTTTATACTTTGTATTTTGCACAGCAGTTGCGAGTGTTAATCTATCCAACGTAAGCTTTTCATTTTCATTAAAATAAATTAACTACGTACCTATTCTAGGTACAGTAGATAAACGAGTAAATCAGTTCGTATAAAACGCTACTATCCTGACGTTCGTTTCCTCAGCGTTATTTAACACACGCTCAAATTTAATTCTTCATTTGCTGCAAATCCCCACTAGTTTTAAACCAACTTAACCTCCAAGTTGGACGTAACCCGTGACAGTCACGCGAGACTTAAGAACTTCCCGCTTCTTGACAACCCTGCGCAATTTACTAACACTGTAAATCCAGCCTTTCAAACCCATGCGATATTGCGTTTTTCCTAACCGCAACGATGCTTTGTAGTCACGAAAGTATGTGGGCTGTTTTTGATGGAAATTTTTAACAAAATTTTCACAGCACCAATTTGTATTCCTCGTAAAAACACTCGTCGATCGCTGAAATTTTACGCTGTTTTGTTTTTAATCTTGATAATAAGCGAAAATTAAAACGATTTAAAACTCTCTTAACGCTTTAAGAGCACTTCGCTTTAAATGCATTTGCTATTAAATAAATAAGAAAAAGCATAAAAGCTTTTCCATTAAAACGTGGCACGCGTCTAGCATACTTTATTCGCCCTATGACAAATATGAAATGAAAACATAGGAATGACTCCCGTGGGATTCTTCGAACACTTACATTTTTCTCTTAAAACCATAACAAATTTTCGGATTACACGTGCAGGGGTATTCCGTCTCTCTCTGTTGCTCTATTTATTGCTCTCTACCCTAAGCTAAGTTATCGAAAATATAATCCCTCTTACGCACAGAAACTTCTACAGCTGATTACTACTTGGATGTGATAAGAAAAGGTGACACTAGGGAGGACATGCCGCGGCCGGTAGAAATATACACTTAGAAAATATAAAAAAACTCAAATAATGTCGTTTGCTCTTGTTGGTCAAGTGACTTGTCAATACGTGTCTACATGGCCAGTCTTTCAATTTCCAACAATAATAATTATAATGGTGATTATGAATGACACCTATAAATAGAAATAGAGGTCAAATTAATCGTACATACCTATCGTACGTAATACATACCTATCAGCATTTTAGATGAGGCTTCTAGATGAATCGTATTTTTTGCATTTAAATCAAATAATGGGCCGCTTTACTATCTATCCAAATATGAATGCTAAAATACATTAGCATAGCAATAGAAAAATCAGACGAAAAAAAAGTTTCAGCGCCTATAACAGAATATTTTTTTCAATTAACAATATGCAGTACACACAAAGGCTCAGCTTCCGTTTTCCCCAAACTTTGACTCATCAAGTCCCATTAATACATCCGTAAAACAGTCATTATACTTTCATTAGCGGATTGCCCATCCACATTATGCCACACGCCAAAATGTTTGAGGGTTATTCTCCAACTTGCAGACGAATAAAATCCCCCCGAGATTAATATTATTTGATCGTGCACAATAAATAACGAGAGGAATTCAATGGGAGCGGAATTACAAGTTTTTTGACACAGTTGCGAAGAAACTTTGACCGGATTCAATCTTCGGGGGCTTTGAGGAGTAGGCTTTGTTAGGCCTAATGTATTAGTGGGGGCTGGCGCTCATCAGAGAACATTGAACTTGGTTTATTTTATTGTAACCTTATAAAGGTATGTACATATTGCTTAAGTTCATTTTAAAGCGACGTTCAATAGTACATTATGCAATATGGGCGGAAGTAAACTATTGTAAACGAGAGTTAGTTAAATCGCGACGGCTTGCCGGAAATCAATCGAATATATATATCTCTGTTTCAAACCTTACGCCGTGTCTTGCGTGGGCGACGGTCGCGCGACCGTCGCGCGACCGTCGCCGTCGCGTCTCATACTTCCATATCGATAAAGTTTGACTTCGTATGCGTCGCATCGCCGTCGCGCGACCATCGCGCGACCGTCGCCCACGCAAGCCACGGCGTTAACCGTACAAAAGGGGATAACTTTTGATTTGATTCGAGTGATAGTACCTACTGTTATACACAGGAGTGGAAAAGTGTCAACTTTTATAAAAACCCCTTCATTAAAGTACTTGTCAATATTAAAAATCAATACCCAATAAATAAATTTAATCCAATAAAGTGATGCAGTATGCACGGGTCACTGACAGACCTCTGATATGACGATTTATGCGAATCGGGTGCATACAGCCAAATAAATTGTACTTATGGGTTATTTGCTGAAACTAATGTACGGGAAACGCCAATAATATTCCTAAATTGAATTAATTTTACCCTAGTTTTTATGTGGTTACTGCAATTCGGGTAACAAATGTAATAGATAAATAATTACGTACTTATTGTAGGTACCTACTTACCTACTACACTCAGTTATAATCCATACTATCCGTACTAATATTATAAATGGGAAAGTGTGTGTGTCTGTTTGTTTGTCCGTCTTTCACGGCAAAACGGAGCGAAGAAGTGTCGTGATTTTTTAATTGGAGATAGTTGAAGGGATGGAGGCTACTTTTTGTTTCTTTTTAACGCGAGCATAGTAATATTATAAATGGGAAAGTGTGTGTGTCTACTTTTTTTAATTGGAGATAGTTGTTTCTTTTTAACGCGAGCGAAGCCGCGGACAAAAGCTAGTAATATTATAAATGGGAAAGTGTGTGTGTCTGTTTGTTTGTCCGTCTTTCACGGCAAAACGGAGCGACGAATTGACGTGCCGTTTTAAGAGGAGTTAGTTGAAGGGATTCAGAGTGACATAGGCTACTTTTTCTTCTTGTCTCCTTCTAACGCGAGCGAAGCCGCGGGGAAAAGCTAGTATGATTATATTTTTTTACTGTTTTGTAAGTGGTGGTTTGTATTTTCGTGGCTGTATAAAAGAACAGAATCGAAAAACAGATGATGAACGGATGATTGGAGGCTGTCAATCGAAATTGCTATTATGGCAAGTATATTCATGCGATTGTAAAGATTTTCTAAATTTTCATTTGTTTCATGTTTTCGAAGTGTAATTAGGTACCTAGTTCTGGTGAAATATTACTGATGTCAGAGACGAGTCTACCCCTTAAATAACAGAGTCATATTTTATGAGAAACCACAATTGCTCAGCATAAAGCCTCCGCCACACGGGCGCGTTTCGAGAGCGTTGCGTCAGCTTAGCGGCACGCGAGCTGAACGCGCGCTGTTTCTGCGCGTTGGCAGAGCGCTCCGCCGGCGTCGCGCCGGCGCATCGCGAGCGGTCCGCCCTCGGAACGCTTGTGCAGTCACACATAACACAGCGCGCGTTGCGATCGGACGGATTTGCGGCATCATGAATTCGAACGTAGAAAGATAAATGCGAAAGTAACTCTGTCTGTCTGTCTGTCTGTCTGTCTGTCTGTTACACTTTCCCGCTTAAACCACGCAACCGATTTTGATGAAATTTGGAACAGACAATCTTTAGACCCTGAGACAGAACATATAGGCTAATTTTTATTTCGAAAAAAAGGGATGAAGGGGTTGAAAAAGAGAGATAGGGATAGCGATAGCGATAGCGATAGCGATAGCGGCACCTCTGGGTCGTCTTCCATCTGAAACTTATGACAGACTGTCTTAGAATAGTGTCTCTAGCACTTGAACAAGGGCATATCTCTCTACTCACGAGTAACTCCACATAAAATTCGACTCTACATAAAATTCGGCTCTACATAAAATTCGGCTCTACATAAATTCGGCTCTACATAAATTCGGCTCTACATAAATTCGGCTCTACATAAATTCGGCTCTACATAAATTCGGCTCTACATATAATTCGACTCTACATATAACTCGACTCTACATATAATTCGACTCTACATATAATTCGACTCTACATATAATTCGACTCGCATAAATATTTTAATATTGTTTAGCGTACTTACGTACACGTAGTCTCCTTCGCTACTATAAATGCTGAGTACACAAGAGCCAACATTGAAACTCTTCCCCGAAAGCAGTCAAATAATTTGCGCTCATAACGGCGACACATTACTCCCAGCTTCATTATGAGGAATTGCCAATTTTCACGTGTGTCTCATTTTATGTCGCCATAAGATTGAGTCATAATTCACGGAACACATTTCATTTGCAAAATCTAGGAAAATGGCAACGTATTTTTAAAGAATAACTAATTTTGGCATATTTGAATTACGTGTCACATTTGTTATCGTGGTTTAATAAATATTTTGATTCCTCGCTCTTTGTAGGTGTTTTAGCAGGATCTGTTTTTTAACCGCCGCCTCAAATCTCTTAGAAGGACGGTTCTCAATTCGTCTGTATGTTTTTTTTTTTTTTTTTATGTTTGTTCCACGATATCTCCGTCGTTACTGGACCGATTTTGAATTTTTTTTTGATTGAATGTATATGCATACAGATTGGTCCCATTTTTCTCAGGACCCAGTTCTGATGATGGAATCCTGGAGAAATCGAGGGAACTCCTCAAATCTGAAAGGCATACATATGGTGATTTTTGTGTTTTTTTAAGGAACAGCATATATTTACATACGGAACAGTGACATTTGGTGCAGTGGAACTGCTGATGATGGTCAGAACGGAACTCCTCAAATCTGAACGGCACGCTTATAGTGATTTTGGTATTTTTATAAGAACAGCATGCCCTTACGTCCAGAACAGTGACATTTGGTGCAGTGGAACTCCTGATGATGGTCAGAACGGAACTCCTCAAATCTGAACGGCACGCTTATAGTGACTTTGGTATTTTTATAAGAACAGCATGAACTTACGTCCAGAACAGTGACATTTGGTGCAGTGGAAGTGCTGATGATGGTCAGAACCGAACTCCTCAAATCTGAACGGCACGCTTATAGTGACTTTGGTACTTTTATAAGAACAGCATGCATTTAAGTTCAGAACAGTAACATTTATTTAGTTATGTTTGTTAAGCATATTGAGTTTTCAAGTCAAATTTTGTCAAGCTTCGATTTCTTATAATCGGATTCATGAGGAATTAAGGAAACTCCTCAAACCTTAACGGTATGCGTATATTGATTTTTGTTGCTATCGAATAATTAAAGCATTAAAAGCAGTTACAAAAAATACCTACACATTTCTACATAATCCAACATTCGCAAGTAGCTTTCACCAGAACCCAAAAGGCGGCGGTTTTTTTTCTTAAAAATTATTCTTACACAGATGCCTTACACAGACTTTAGGGCTTCTTGGCTAATTCACAGACAATGCCTTAAGCAGCACAGATAAGGGTAGCAAGTCTGTAAATCTCGGAAATATTTATTTTATGATGTGAGGTTCTTCTTACTCTGTTTTGTATCAATCCTTTTCTTCTTTATAAACTTGAGGTAAACGCACCAGTTTCCGTTTCAGTTTACGAGAATAACGCAATTAAATATACATGTATCATATATAGAGATCTTTTCAACACATACGAGGGCCAAGCTGAAGTTTCTTAGAAAATCAAAAACTAAGCAAATTAGCAAGTTATTCGTTTTATTATATATTTTTAAAATAGTGTTCCTTCCCATCAATACATCGCTGCATCCGATGGAACCACTGACAAAAACACTTTGCCCACTGGTCTTTACTCGTAGAGGTAATTTTTGGGTCTCTGTCAAATCATGAGGTATCCAACGGGCACAAAGCCTCCTGACTACTAAATGTCCATGGAGGATTTTCTTGCACTTTACTCATAGCGATGCCTAAGGTTGTCGGAATATGCTAGTAGGTCACTCTTTTGTCAGTCTCTATCATACGCCTCACAACATCGATGTTATCTTCAGTCATCGCTGTAAAAGACCGTCCCTCACTCTTCGGGGCTTCACTGTGAAAGAACAAACGATGTCTATTATAACTCTTATGTTGACTTAAATGACATCAAAAGTCATAGAAAATCATGGTACGAAATTTTTCTTTCGTGAAATACCTACATACTGAGGCGAAACATTCAATTTTGATTTATAAAGATGTATGAATGGAATGCACACACAATTTTATTGGCAAAGAGTTCTATTTATAAAATAAAATCTTAATTTTGAAAATAACATCTTAATTTTTAAAATAAAATCTTAATTTTTAATTATATCCTTTACAAGTGACCAGTTCTATAAACTTTCAGTTTCGCCCTCGTATACCTACTTAACCCTTTACCAGGCGAAGGTATGTATTCCTCCCACACCTTATATCGGTTACCGTAGTCAGGTTTTAACTCCAAACCTCCTACAAAATATTTTGTGAATCCCTGAAAATAGTATTTTATGATCTACATTCACAACACGCTTCTAAATCGCGTAATATATCTTTGGCAGTCGTTTAAATTCACTTGAACGCTAATTTCAGTAAACTACGGAGAAATTCGAACACTTTCCTTAATTTCTATGAAACAGAAGTACATAGGTCGAACAATTTTTTGACATTTTGTAGATTTTGAGTGTTGAAAGGTAATGTAATCGTAAACATTGCTAAATATTTACGCATTATTGTGTATGACCAGAATTAGGATGTGGGTTGACATTATCCCATGGCCTTATTAGAGTTTAACTGTGTGGGAGCTATTCTTCCCATGGCCCAGTAAATTGTCTTGTCATGTCATAAAAACTCACGTTAGTAATAAAACTGTTTTTGTGTTCAACCTAGAGTGAATTCATGTACCTAGCTATAAAATCTCCTTTTAAAGACTTTCCCTGAAAAATTTCTTCTTGAAGATAGTATCATAAAATTTAATAATTGTGTTGCTTTTAACCAAAAAATAATGAGGTAAGTATTTATCCCATTGCCTGTCTAGGTGTGAGACTGTGTTACATATATATATATCATAGTTACAAAAAATAAATACGTACCGAGAATGCCTTTAAACGAAAACTCGTATTTTTGATAAACCCTGTATACTTAAAAATAAATAACAAAAACCAAAGAGACTCAAAATCTAATCGGGCCATGGGAATAATAGTTCCCACACAGGCAAATTCCAGCCAGGCAATGGGATAGAGTCATCCCACATCCTAATTCTGGTCATATCACAAGGACGCAGGAGTATTTAGCAAAATATATGATTATATTACCTGACAATCATTAAGATCATGAAAATACCAAAAAATGGTTCGATATATCTCCTTGTGTTATTCTTAAATTCAGTATAGTGTTCGGATTTGTAAACAAACCACTAACATCACTGGTCAAGTGAATTTAAACGACTGCCAAAGATATATTATGCGATTTAGAAGCGTGTTGTGAATGTAGATCATAAAATACTATTTTCAGGGATTCGCAAAATATTTTGTAGGAGGTTTGGAGTTAAAACCTGACTACGGTAACCGATATAAGGTGTGGGAGGAATACATACCTTCGCCTGGTAAAGAATATAATATAGACAAAATCGAGTATGACAGTTAGTTACTTGGCCAGGCGATGGGATAACCGTAACCCACATTTTTATTTCTGGTTTAAAGGAACATCTCCGACTTTCGTAAATGCATTTTTTACAAGGCGTTCAATACGGTTGTAACAGTATATACAGTACGTATGAAGACACGCTAGTTCTTTGGGGCCTGGTAAAGGGTTAAGTAGAGGTTAATACAGATATCCACAGTTAACTCGTTGATACCTAGCTTTCCAGTAATTGTTGGCGGAAAACCTGCTCCCTTATTACCGACTAAAATGAGAAAGCCTTTCCAAGAATAAGCTTCACGTAAAAGTAAGTTTGTCCTTAGTGAAATTAATTTATCTTAATTACAAAACGAGTACGATGACCCGAGAGACCCGACGACTTTACAGATTCGAATACTATTCAAACTTGCTCCTTTTATCGAACTATCTAAACGATCTCTTACTATGTATAATATTCAATGTAATGACATCACGGCAGTGACGGTCGAGTTACTTACTCTTTATAGTTCTACTTATACGATTATAAAATAGAAATTGTGTCTAAGACTAAATACTCGGTATGAAATCATTTATTTTAAAGGCAAGGCTCTACTACAATATAAATTAACACATTTAACCGGTATTAACGCTAATTATGCAATCAAACAACCTACACACGTCAAATAAGCAAAGTTCGTTCACCCCGAATATGAAATGCACCCTCTCGAAGACAAATTATTTAATTTCCCCACCCTAAGGACGTGACTGCAGCCATCATCTGTACGGGTAGCTAGTGATGTAATGCAGCAATTTATTGTAACGGTGGGTGATGATTAGTATAGTCGTTTTAAGTGGGAGCGAGAGCAGTTATTAGGTCAAAGGAAACGAGAATTAGCCGTATTATATACCTACTAAGGGGTAATTGACGGGTAATAGATAATATACTTCGGATTGGTATAAAATAAGGCCTTCGATTTAAGGTAGGAATATTCAACAATGTTTAATGTGCTAGTGCTAGCTTCTGCTCTTGTTTGCAATCCTTAATTGTCTAAATAATATAATATGTAATCTGTGTAAAAGTAGTTTATTCAACTCATATGCTTTCAGTAAATAGAGCTACAAGCTTACACACCTCTGAATTGCTTGCAGTATCTGTGGCTACATAGCGGACTATGGAAATGTTTGATTAATTTTATGTCGAAGCAATTTAGAGCGCCTTTTATGAAAATCCAAATCACGTGAGTAGATAAGGTATAAAGACATAATTATCGTAGAAATCTTCAGCCTTAAATATTTCTGAGCCTTTTTATCTTCAACCATAAATAATGTAGCAAACTTAGTTTAAAATTATATTACAGATTGTCAGCTACTAAAGTGACAAAAGTCTTTAGGGAATTACGCTGACAGAGGGTTGCCAATTGGGATTTTTGATCGAAGCAGTTTGAGAACAATCTTAAATATTAAAAGATTTAACATGGTTTGAGCAGAAAAATACTAGTGAAAAAAACCTAACGTTAAATGTTATTCTTAGGTATTGATGATGACATTATTTGCCCCATATTTGAAAAGGACAAATTGGTTAACTAAATAAATAAAAAACTAGATAAAGCAGGGGAACCATGTTTCAAAACACTATAAGCATAAAATCGATGGAATCAGGAGCAGAAAGCGGAAATCCATGTTAATCATAAACTAGAACATTCGTTTGCTAATCCGCGAATAGATAACGTGCAAGTTAATCAGTGCTAACCTATAAAATACGCAATTAAGTATAAGTGTTTAGTTGTAAGTTTTTAGTATGTTGTAATTAATGAGTTAGCACTGATTGCACGTTATCTATTCGCGGATTAGCAAAATAATGTTCTAGTTTATGACTACCATAAGCATAAGAATGCAAATTTAGATTTAAATCTTATGACTTTGCTGATATAATTTGTATTCAGTAGGCTCCGATACTAACCATAGCTATTTATTTGAAATGAATGGAATGAAATAATGTAAATAAAGGGAACTTTTCGGTACCCTCCACCAATTACACAACATATTAGCACGTCCTATCCTACGCATGAAGGAACTTGGGCCCAGTGTGGTGTGGGATAAACGAATTGTTTTTCCTCCGATCCGTGCGGTAGTAAAAATGTTTACAAGGCATGTGAAATGTGAAAGTAGTGAAACTTTTTATCGGTCAGGAAGACTTTGTCATTTCATTTCCTACTAAATTCACAAGAATATTTATTTTCTAGTCATGGAATATGAGAAAAGTAGTTTACAATACAGTAATACTTTAGGATTATACATTTTGCCATTTGAATCTGTTTTCACCTAGTGAGCTTACCTTGGGTAAAACCGTAAAAATGTGTTACTATCAATATCAATTACTCGCACCAATTTTTCTTTCAAAAATAATCATTTACTCATTCATAAATCATCATTCTTAGATCAATTAGGGCAATAAATATAATCTTAATTGTTATAAGGGAAAATTGCTTTAGCTTCACACTCAGAAAGATGTCTGATATAATATAACAGCACCTTAAGAAGTTTTTCATCGATTATGCACTGCCATCTGTTGCGAAGTTTTACGAAGTGTAGAGCGAAGTTTGCTACGGAACCCAGACACCTGATCACACCGCTAATACACGATACAAAATATATTATGAATACAGAACTTAAGGAAAATATGATCAATTCCTAGAAGCAATAGATATGGCAGAATATTATAGGTAAGTACCTCGATAATTCTCAATCGTCTAGTCCATATTCTAATTGCCGCGACGCTTCTGTTTTCAGTGGAATTTTAATTTTGATAAATTAGAATTAGATCTGAAATTCTACTGAAAACAAATAATTCCCGGTAGTTAAAATTCGCCCTTGAGAATGACCGACCTAATTTTCAAATCCAAGAAAAACACATTTCCCCCATCAACAATCCGGGTTTTATCTTCCCATCGTTTTTATATGCCCTACATTGTTGTTTGTCTTATTTTTGAAACGCCAATGTAGGTATTGGGTACTCAATGAGATTAATAAAGTTTATTAGTCATTGGTTGGCTTCTTGGAATTCATCATAATACTCATAAAAATTATATTTATTTATTTTAATTATATTTTTCCCAACCGCACGTTGCTGTTGGCTAATAAGACATCAGCATTTACGTGAAATACTTTTTCCTCCCTCGCTACTTTGTCACCGTCAACGTGAAAACGTCCAGCGAAATTGACCCCAGTTCTACCGAGCACAGACATAATTAGAACAGGCTAATGTCCCGGAAAAACAATTTCATAAAACATCTCATTTCGTCCGCCCGCGAGAGCCGAATAAAAAGAAATAAGATACTAAATAAACGTCTACTTATACGCTCGGGTACACCTTCATTTAGGGTCCACCATGAAAAATGTATGCTGATGTCCTCCGAGCGACAACATTCCGCTTTGCGTGAAAGAACAATTCGCTTACAGCCAGAAAATTAAAATGGCTACGGAGTTCAAGCCACAGCATTTCAAAACCTCGCCACACATTTGTACAAGACAAAAATACTTCCTAATACAATGCGATACGGACTACAAAAGAATCCTCGAAGAGTGTTTAAATTTGGGAATCCTTTATAGCCTCGTGTCACACAGAAACCGTTTGTGGAAAATCGCTTCACGCGTGCTTGCAAAATTATCTATGGTCTGGTGAATGCGATAGGTTTTCACTGATATAATTTATTTGTAGCTCAATGTGATACTGGACTAATAGTGTTCCTCTTGAAATTACAAACTTATACCAAAACCATCGTCTGTTTTTTCCGAAAGAGCGAAATATTACGCACTCGTGATCTTTCTGTTCTGTTGTAATTTTCAACGAGTTTTTCAATCTTTATTAACCTACATATTTCACCCATAAAATATTTTCCTATTAAAATGTTTCCTTGAACATATTTATGAAATTCCAAGTTCTCAACTAAGTAATAAAGATAACTATTTTCCAGTTAACATCCTCTAACTTTTAATTAACGAATTGCTTCGCAACACGCTATAGACAAGACACCACTGCTTTCAAATTAAGACGGCCATAAAAATACACTAAAGTACTGAGAACCGTTGAAGCAAAAGAGGAAGCCTGGAAAATGTCTGTAGCAATCAAATCTACTATGTTGCAAAATTAGTCTAAAGCGTCCGATCCAAATGACGACAACTTTGAAGCGTCTTGAGGAAGCAGCCTGTTTTTAATTATGCGCCAATATTAACATTAACGATGTCAAATTGAATTGAAGTAATTACGTTTGTGCTGATGCTAATGACCGCCGTTTGATGTTTTCTTTGGGCACAGGAAATATTATGTAGATGTAGAGGAGAATACTTATCTAATCACTGCTGCCGGCCTAACCGAAATGACAATGGCCGACGCCGATCGAATCTCAGCCTGGCTCTGCCGGGAAAATGCGAAAATAGTTTTGTATCATGTTACTTATTAGTTTTATTACAGGCCTGAGTCAGTTCAAAATTTAGTAAATTTAAGCTATGGGTTAAGTTTCTTCTTTTCATTGCAGTTAATATTAGAAACTTGGCATTTAGCCAAATAGTAGGTAAGTAGGATTGCAAAGAAGGGTCGTTGGTCAGTCTGCTGCAAAATGTAAGTACCTACCTGTATATATTCCCTCCGTCTTTACTCTGCATATTTGCAAAGATAAAAATGTTAAGCTTTTTGGAAATTTCCATAAAAATATTCAGTAGGTATGCTTATTTCAAATCAGTAGTACGAGTATGCTAAGATATTTAAGAAAAATCTAATAAGTAGTAACTACTACCTATCAAAATATAATTTACGAGAACTTGTTGAAGAATAAGAAATCCAAAATAGAAACAACAAATAATTGCAATTTCACAAATACACACTTTCCTATAGTTTCGTCCACGTGGGTTCATTCACCCTTATTTTCGTGCAGCGCTAACCCCAAAGGACGAAACATCTAGTTAAATGTGTGTACGGATAGAAATAACGACTCGCGTTATCTACGGAAACTTATTAAGATAAGCCGTCACGAATAAGGGCTATTTGTCTTATTGGGTAAATGGATAAATTACCTCACAAAGCTGGTTCTCCTGCTAGTGGATTGCATGCGAGTAGATATTCTAGTGATCCAGCGTAACTTTGACTCCGAAATCTGTAAAAAATAGGCGTCAAATAGAATTAAAAAACCGATTTTCGCTATTCATATGAAAAGAAATCGACTCATTTCACAGTGCATCTGAGCTGCAAAAAGTACAAAAATCTGCTATTGATGCCTCAAATATTGAAGTGTAGGTATTGAATCAATACAAAATTCAATGAAAAATTATAATGTTGGATTATTAGTATTATTACCTACTGAATAGCGCTCATCATAGACGTACTAAGCTAGCAGCGGTCTATCTATGAGACTACCAAAAATAAATCAAAATTCTGCCACAAGATTTCGTCACAGTTAATGAAATTTCGATTTGAGCATTTAACACTCTGAGACTGACAAAAATACTGGGGAGTTACCATGACGTACTAAAGACGTTCAGTTTAGGTTGAGAGAAAGGGACATAGCTATAGCAGTTACATAGCTCCGTCCCTCTCTCTCAACCTAAACTGAACGGCTTTAGCACGTCATGGTAACCCCCTGGTCCACCTTAGCATTTGACTCACTACTCAAGTACTCACTAGCTACCCAATCAATTGGAACACCACAGGCGGTACGTGTGATAGACAACCCTAGATTGTGAGGTAATCCTGTGAAAGGATATTAACTGATGTGTTTGTGATTACCAATTCATGTCGGTGTCCAATCTGTTTAATGGAATTTATTTAATAGATGCGCCTCCCACAGCGGATGCTATGATGGCCGAAATGTGGGTAGCCTAAGTGGAATTACACAAACGTGCCGTTCTTTTTAGTATAGCCACGAGCTTTCATACTATTCGATTTTAAAGAGAGTGAATACTGGGTTTTTGCGTACACTTTGCTTACAACGTAGCTATATGTATAGGTGAATCGGTCTTTGGCTGTCAAATTATCACAAGAATAAATAAATAAACACGTAAAAATTCGCACGGAACATCATTTAGGTGGATATGATGCGTAACAGTCACCATCAGAAATATCTGAGTGGCCGGGGCGCGCAAAAATATTTGAACACGCCTTATCACCTTAACAATAGAGGCGCGTTCAGATATTTTGAGCACCTTGACCGATCCGATATATATAAGGTATTGAAAATTACTGAAATAGCATGACAAATACGAACATTTCTGAGCACGCACTAAATCTGTAGCCCAGTTATTCCACTATTAATTTCGCACACAGATCGATTGAGTATCGATAGCAACAGCTAAATGAACACATACCTTCTAATTAATTTTAGTGACTCGAAGGCTAATTCCATTCCAAAAATAGTTCCACGTAATTCAGACACCCTACCCTTTTAATCTCTAAAACCAAAACCAGACAGTTGAAAACAAAATTCTTCATCCGACTAAAACGCTTTTCAAAACAAAATAGCATCATAACTTTCAAAAGACACATTTTGTTTTTAAATCAGAACGCCTAACCAGTTTTAACACTGTTAGAAATTAAAATGTTCATAACGGCGACGCAAACTCGCGTAGCTAACATTGAAATATGCATCTGTCAGGGCGAGCGGGACAAATTGCAAGTGACGTTTAGTCACGCTTAGTGATGTGCCACGGGATATTCCTACGGACATTCCCGGGAATATTTTCAAATCTGGGAATGACACCGATGGAAGTGTTCTATTTGATCAACAACGCAGACCTAGTAAAATGGCGTTTAGAATGGTAAAATATAGCCTTAAATATTTCTGGAGGAAATTTTAAACTTTACACAGCTATGCTTAGTAGTGAAAACGTACCCAGTGTTGCCATTTCTATATTGTGCCTTATTTATTACAGGTAAGAAACAGGAAGAATATTAGATTTTATCGTAGAGATGCTAAATAAAGAACGAAAATACATAACATATATCATATATGTTGGGGATATTACCAGGTTGATGATGAAAACTATTACTTGTACCATCACATTTACTTTATTCACTTATAACAAACATATTAACAACCAATTTACAATAAATAATTCAAGACTTCTTCACTACTACTCGTCTGTACTCGAACTGGCCCCCGTCACTGCTTGTCCGCCATTTTTATAACATTCCAACATGGCGGAAACCCAGTGACTACTATTAGTCAATTGATATTCTTTAATACTTTCATCATAAATGACAGTAAGATAAATCAAAATAAGGCATTAATAAATAATTACTCTAACAGCTCGGCCATCCTGTTCGAGGCGAGACCCTTCGCCAAAACTTAATGTGAAATAATTCAAAAGAAAGACAATATCAGTTTATACAAGAAAAAGATTATAAAAGTGTAGTATAATATGCATTTGAAATAATTCTTAAACAATAGAAACACAAAACATCACTTCACTTCATACCGATACCTTTACCCCATAATTACGATATCCTATAAAATGGATTTTTAAATATTTCCATAAATCTTATCAAGAAATATAGGCCCGTGAAAAATAAATATATGAATAACATTAACTTCGATACAATTAAATTAATTACATCTAATTAAATTCATTACATCCAATTGAATTCATTACATCTAATTAAATTATGATAATTAAATTAATTTCACAAGTTATAAACATATTTAAGTAAACAATGCAACACTTCACTTCACACTTCACTCGCGAAACAAGCAAAAAGAACACATTTACACGGTTTTATGACATCACCACCTCATCACACGATTGAATGAAATTCCCGTGCCGCCACGGGCTTTGGCAACATGATGTACCCGTCCGCTGCAACAGCATCATGGGCCACCCAAGCTCTGTCAGCCTGGATAGTGCTGCCGATGCTGCTCATCACGGACGCCGGACATTGCGCCGCCAGACGCAAGCTCGCATACCATGCCAGCGTATGAGGACCCACGGTGGACGATCGAAACAGAGGTATCTTTACCCTGACCCTCTCACCTGGGCACTCCTGGGTCGGAAGTGAATCTACACCCCGACCCTCTCACCTGGGCACTCCTGGGTGGTAAACGAATACCAGACCCTGGCCCTTTCACCTGGACGCTCCTCGGTCCTTGATCTGAAACTTGCAACACTTTCTTTAGGAACATAATTTCGACTGTCTTCGAAATTATGGTAAAACGATTATGGTTCGGTAATCAATTCAATAAGTCATAATGTATCGATAGTCGTTATGATTAATTAAATTATTGTCATCGCCTATTAATATATCTACTGTTTATATATACTGAGTAATTATATTCAAGATTTTTCAGATGTATATATATCATACACATTTACAGAATCTTTAAATACTCAAATGACCTGTCAATAAAATATCGCGCCTAGTTAATATTTAACATTTGTAACGTAAACATATTATATTACGCAACCATTTAAGACTAATCGCAAGTACACGACTACGGTGTAGGTCCTTATTATTATTTTTTTTTATCCTGTTATTATTATTATTATTTTAGGTACTAGCTAAGATTGATGCAATAGTATGCCGAAATAGAAAAACTCTTTGTACATATACTATTTAGGTTACAGGTCAACAATAGCGACACCCGTCAGACATTATATACATAATCTCTTTTTTTTTATAAATATCGTGTCGTATGAAAAACCAAATACGATATCCGACGTATCTTTATTCGCGCTGATTACAAGCCGCAAGTGGTAAGCAATTCATTTAATTATCAAAAGATCTATTCACACATAAAGCAAGTATATATTTTCTTTTCATGAAGAGCTATCGCGAATTTAAAGACAAAAGATTATTAATGTTTGCTCTCTAGATTTCAAATTGCACATTTTCAATTTATTTCTTTTATCTATGAAAGGGAAACTAGTCGTTAGTAACGATTTTATTTTAAATCTAATAGGTCTCTTCATAACCGATACAAAGTTTAAGTACTTCACTTTTAATATTTTACGAGCTAAACCTGCTAGGTAATAAGTTTTATATGTTATCAATAAAGTCTCTTTTTTTGTTACTTTATTCTTGATCACCTAAGACTATAAAACATGTAAAGAACTGGATACACGTATTACACGTAGCCAAAAGATAAATATGTAATTATTGCTGTACTGCTTTATCCAATCAAAAGTCGCAAATAATATACATTCTGATATTAAGGCACAGTCATTTATGTTGTACTTTTATATTCATGTTTCATGTATTTATAAAGGTTGAAATGAAAGTCTTTCACGTTCATCAACGTGCTTAAATGTTATGCACGTATATCCACGCGCTTTGAATCTCGCACGTTCATCCACGCGCTTTAAATCTCGCACGTTCATCCACGCGCTCTAAATCCCGCACGTCCATCCGCGTGCGTCAACCATTTATTCCACAAGATACGATTCATTGTGCAATACCCTGGCTCAAGTCATTATTTTATACTGGGGCCAAAATACTCGAGTTTACGCGTACATATGACTCTATGACCTACATATGACTGACTCTACATATGACTGACTCTACATATGACTGACTCTACATATGACTGACTCTACATATGACTGACTCTACATATGACTGACTCTACATATGACTGACTCTACATATGACTGACTCTACATATGACTGACTCTACATATGACTGACTCTACATATGACTGACTCTACATATGACTGACTCTACATATGACTCTACATATGACTCTACATATGACTACATATGACTCTACATATGACTCTACATATGACTCTACATATGACTCTACATATGACTCTACATATGACTCTACATATGACTCTACATATGACTCTACATATGACTCTACATATGACTCTACATATGACTCTACATATGACTCTACATATGACTCTACATATGACTCTACATATGACTACATGTGACCATCACCCATGTCATGTCACATGCACCATAATATATAAGCATATCAAGATTGAATCGTTATTCTTAAGAAGCAAACAGATATTACTTTATTTACTAATAGTCTGAAACATGTCTTAATGATATTTATTCACACCATAGATGTAATTTTTCGATTTCCCATCGAATTATCACTCATGATCACCATGGTAAAATGCGAAGAATTTTGTTTTATACGTTACTTTGATTAAATAATTCTGCCATCACTGGCCATTATAAAATAGTATTCATAAATGTGGTAGCATACCGTCAACAATCAAAATGAGATCAATCAGTCCAATTCGTGAAATAAAACGTTGAAAAACAACACATTACAATTCGTTGAGTTTTAAAACTTTAAAACGCTAAGCATTTTTATAACGAGTTATCATAAAATATCTGAAGATGATTAGAGATACAACTTACTCTCCATTATTCATACCAGGGATTGGCAACCTTATTATCAAAGTTGTTTATTTAAATTCAGTACTTAACAGAATTAAACTACCCACAATTGCACAACTTCAATTTTAACGGTTAATATAATATGTTAAATTCACTATTAAATATGTATTTGCAAATGAACAGGAATCGTTTTTGTTCAAAATCGTACTTAAAGCATTAAATATCAAAATTAAGAACTGCATTATAATTCTCAGTTTGAATTGAGATCAACTTTTCATAAGTATACATAATTTTTACCAATCTTGTGTTACCGGACACGAGGGATTAAATTATTGAAGTACTTTATGAGAACATATTTTACACAGCGTATTTCATTCAGCATGAATGTTTAATTGTTTATCTGATCTGTATAACTTGATAAGCTCGAATATGTATAATTATATTATAATAACAGAATACAACAGCAGGACAATTGCCTCGTTGGAATAAATTACACCACTTTTCGGAAACAACATAAAATGGCTTGTGTTTAACAACTCGAGGCATCGTTAAATAAAGCAGTCGTTTAATCAGAACTTTATTTCTATTGATAAGATACAAATTTACTTTACTCATAATTCCACGATTTCCTTATGCCAATTAATTTATGAAATTTTACTGTCACAAACTGAATGACGTATCATATGACGGCGCTTATTGTGTATCCAGAATATACTAGTCATATAGTTATCAGATTTATGTGTTTCAATAACTAATGGGCAATGTAATGTTACACACCTTTTGTAAAAAGATTTTTAGGTACAAAAGTAAGTCATCTTTTAAATAAAACAATAATGAGAGTTCATCAATTTATACTGCCATGAGGGTAGATTATCAAACCAGTTTCAGAACATGAAGTTTAATTTTAAGAAATAAATATAATACATGTCTCACTTACCAAAGCAATTTAAATGCACGTTTCGTTAAATAAATCCGTTACATTATTTTGACTAAAAAAAAAAACCTTACACTTGTGCGGCGTGGCAAAAATCTTATCGATTTTTGTTTCGTCCAACTTCTGAACTGTTGGGGATATTACCAGGTTGATGATGAAAACTATTACTTGTACCATCACATTTACTTTATTCACTTATAACAAACATATTAACAACCAATTTACAATAAATAATTCAAGACTTCTTCACTACTACTCGTCTGTACTCGAACTGGCCCCCGTCACTGCTTGTCCGCCATTTTTATAACATTCCAACATGGCGGAAACCCAGTGACTACTATTAGTCAATTGATATTCTTTAATACTTTCATCATAAATGACAGTAAGATAAATCAAAATAAGGCATTAATAAATAATTACTCTAACATATAGCGCCTATATCGGGAGAAATTACGTAATATGTATTTTACCACACGCCTAGTCGCGTTCAGTACATCGGTGAATTCATCGCATCGGTGTATCGGAAATTGTCTTGTTAAATAAACTACAGCGTCCTACCAGAAAGACAGGGAGTGGTAAAAGAAATGTGTTGCTTTTATTATAGTGTAAGAAGTTTCAGCGTCCTACCAGCAATCTAGGGATCAGTAGTTTTTCCCGAAAAAAGATGCCAATTATAGGAATGTTCTCTTGGAACATCACTAGTCACGCTCAGTGGTACTGCATTGATCGGTGGACCGGGAACGTATGGCTTTTATCAGTGTCTGGTTAAATTAGTACGGAAATTTGAAATAAAAGTTGCTTTTAGTCTTTGAACGAACGCGTGGCGCTCGTTTGGGAACTATAATGTGTTTTATTTGCAACACTTTTAAAACTTTTGAAATGCGTCGGAAAAAGTGGACATAAAAATGTTAGTCGTATGGTGAAAAGTTTGGACGTGTAGTTCGATTACCGTAACTACTAGAAGTGAAAAAAATATGAACTAGAATACACAGGTCGCTGTATTCTAGTAAAGTTTCTGAATTTTGGAAACTTTCCGTCGGCACATCAGTAGGCTCGAAAACTTGCTACATATTTAAATCTGTGTCAAATGTTTCATAACGTAATTGTTACCATATCATCGTTACAAATCTTGTTTCTACTCTAAGCTAAGCAAGATCTTCCACCGTGTTCAAGTAGATACATACATAAACTAAGCAACGTGTCTAACTAAATAAATTACGCAAACAATTAAATATCTGCAATAATGCTATGGGGTGCGACAATTTGTCTGGACTGGTCGTTGGGGTAACTTCTCCCCGTAGCTACAATATACAGGGTGTCACCATCTCGCGACAGCCGTGGAACTGTGTTTTATTTGTATTCTATTGGACATAAACAAACAGGAAATAAGAAGGTAGAGTTATTTACTGACAAAACGACGAAAAAAGTTTATATTGCAGATAAACAAAAACAATGAAAAGGAATAGTACATTACTACAGAGGCCGAGCGAAGCGAAGCCGGATAGGTCTGAGGCGGGTAACCCCATTTCCCGCCGAGGTATGTATAGTGCTTTTCTCAAACATGGTATGAAATAAATAAAGTCTACTGAAAATAGTAACTTTGGATGGCTGTATCTCACCACCTATACGACCTATACGACACCTCGTATACGCTTATAAAAAAACAAAAAGTTAAAAAAAAACGAAAAAAAATTTTTTTGTATGAAAACGCACCCAAAATCAAATATTGACTACCCGTACCAGTTGCAGTCGGCAAAAAACCCCTAAAAGTTTTTTTTTAAAAATACCTGGAATGTCAAAATGTGAAGAAAAAAATTTTTATACGTCAGTATGAAAAAAATTCGCAACCCAAAATCAAATCATTGTCTTCTAGGGCTGCTTACTCGTACCAGTTGCAGTCGTATGACGTCTAAGAGTAATATGGGATTGAATAAATATATCCCCTGCTGAAATATAGTTTTTTTTTTTAATTGGCTTTTCAAAAAAAGTGACCTGGATGTTATTCAATCAATTATGTGTTCAACGGTTCTCTGAATTAGTTTGTGTTTCATACATGTGGAAGCACATTGCGAGCACTAACCTCAGGCAGTACTTTCACTCTTGAGTAGGCAGCCATTAGCTAGAACTGGAAGTACACCCGCCAACCTGACGTCAGAATGGCGGGTGTCATTAATTTCTTAAATATCTCTGGAGTTCAAAGAGCACATTGCTCGAATTTTGGCGCACATTTGGCACATTGCTAGCACTAACTCCTGACGTATACCACACCAGGATTGCTTGATGTACACCCGCCATTCTGACGCTCACACAATTATCTGTGTTTGGAAATTAAAAAAGAGGACTTTGCCGGCCTTGGCCTGCAAGGTTTGTATGAAATTCCATTATCTATCAATCGTCCTAGCCGCACCTGCAACGTCATACTTCGCTGCCAATTATAAGGCACATAACATCAATATTTCATACCATGTTTGAGAAAAAGTTATTTACTTAGAGACAAAACGACGAATTGTAAAACAGTGGGGATTTGAAGTTAAGGAATGCTCTAAAATGATGAGGATAAGTAGAAACAAAACGTTTTGTCGGATTTTTTTGAACGGATCGTCAAAGTGTGGTCAAAGTCAGCCAACCCTCCACGGAGGCAAACATATTTCGCAAAAATACCAAATAATTGTGTCTAGAAAATTAAATATCTTCCCGTTTCTCAGTCTGAATATGACACTCTACGAATTTTCTCTTTAATGTATCCATTTTTTATTAGGTAGGTTACAACTCGTGCGCGTGAAGTCAGTTTACAAAATCCGAGTATCTAAACCTTTTGAGGATCTTTTTTGTGCATTATTATGCTATTTGGAAACATCACCATGCTATTTTCAATAAGCAATAAATAAATCTAATGTTATCTAATCTAATATTTATATTTAAAATCACATATTAAAAAATAATGTTATACTAAAGATTTCCTAATGCAAATAGAACCAACCTGTATAATCGCTCCGAAGCACATGCAATGCGTAGTTAATGTAATTATGAGGCCGGAGCGTAAACGGTTCGGACTTGTTACCATTAAGAATTGTCTTTTATCCAGGGATCGCAAACATTTTCACTAAGAATCCACACTAATATTATAAATGGGAAAGAGTGTGTCTGTTTGTTTGTCCGTCTTTCACGGCAAAACGGAGCGATGAATTGACGTGATTTTTTAAGCGGAAATAGTTGAAGGAATGGAGAGTAACATAGGCTACTTTTTGTCTCTTTATAACGCGAGCGAAGCTCGGGCAAAAGCTAGTGTTATATAAAATTAGTTTTTTTTATATATTAAAGACGGATTTAACTTAAACTAGAGGATAAAGCATATCTTTAAGTAAAAAAATATTAGCTAAATATTATTAATAATGCCAAGAATACATATGTCATTTTAAGCTCGTATTAAATTAGAGATTTTTTCATCAACTTGTAATATTCCATTATATTCATTCCATTAGATTCCATTATAATTTTACGCAACCTAATCCGTCTTTAAAAATGTGATCTAATAATCCGATATACACGGTGAAATAAAAACTCTGACTGTGACTTTTGAGGTCATAATTAACAAGATTTACTATGGGACCAATGATGAAATCGCAAAAAAGATTAGGTTCCGTCATAAAGTTCCTCTGTCATGATGCCGCCGCTCATTTCTATGGAACAGCCAAATTTTTTCGCTATTTCAGCATTGGTCCCTCAAAAGTCAGTATGCAGTTTGAACTGTCCTTTATATTTCACCCTGTATTTTGAACCAATGGTTTGCAATAGGCGTTGCAAATTGGAGGCAAATGCTTGTATTCATTGGAAAAGTTAATGAATCTCGCCCTTCAATTTAACCGTCCCCACTTGGCATTGTCATTTGTATATCCTATTGGTGTTTGTACCTATATCTACTTAGCTAGCATTCTACTAGCCCTATGCAGTGAAGTTCGTCTAGCCGTCCACAAATATTGATCCTTTAATTGACAAGACGACGACGTACTTGTTCTTACATTGTCACTGCTATTATAGATTCGATTCACACCATTCACAATTTTATTTTAATTTTATTCTCATGCTATGTCATCTATATACAAAATACTGAAATGTTATTGAGTTTTCCGGTTACTGGCTGGGTTTGTTTACACAAAAGCAGTTCAATATTTCAAATGTTATTTTTCCTGTACAGCGTGCGTAGCCGAATGGCATTTCTCCGACACCAAACGAAAACGAAACGCTGCGCCAGTTAGTCTGGCTCTGTCGCGCCAATACGCACGAGCGATAGATATAGATATCTACTAGCGTTTCGTTTCGTGAGCGTTTCGTGAGCGTTTGTGCCATTCGGCTACGCACCCTGGATTAGAAAATAACCAAAGTACGCTAGAAAAATATTTAAACGGGATGCGATTGTTTTTCATTCAAAATAAAAGATAATATTAACAATACATTTTTGCCAAACAGTTATAGTTGTGTTTAAATATGTTTAGTCCTTAAATGGCATGACGCCAAACGAAAGCGATACGCCGCTGGCTCTGTCGCGCCAATACGCAAGCGCGATAGAGTCTACTGTGTTTCACGTTTCGTGAGCGTTTGTACCATTCGGCTGCACACAGGATGCGTGTGCGTAGACGTGGATGTGCGTGTTGCAATATACAGATGCTTATGAGAGACGGCATATCGCCTGCTTAACGTGCGTACACGGTTCAAACGGTCAGCGGTCAGACCTTCTTAGTTAGACCGGTCAGGCTAATTGGTGACGTGGTGACAGACGGACAGGATGGGGGATATGGCAAAACTATAAAGGTTTCATCTTTATACCTACCTGCATATTATTACCTAGCTAATATTCAGCAGCTCACATTAATATGCCAGTAGGCACAAGAAAGATACAATACAAAGCCAAAATTAAATGTAACTATTACCAGAGGGCATAGATCATAAAATTTAGGTCTATATATTTATAAATAAATACATTTAGATTAAAAATGTGGGTAGTAAAAATAGTCATGTATTGTGAGACAGATAACATTTTGCAGAAATAATTTTATTGCGCCCTAGAGTAACAATATAAAGGTCGTTGTCGCATCGTATTCTTAACTACTAAGTAAGTAATAGCCTCTAGTTCTGCAGTAGGCAATTACTTACAGCAATAGGGCAATTAATAAGGCGATTCCGCCGGCTGCAGCTAGACTGTAATGATCAGATGAAATGTTACTGATGAGAAAATTCTGGAAAGAATAATTATTAGGAACATTGATGAACTCATTAAACTAATTAAAAAACTAAATAAGTAGGTACTTAAACCTAAATATATCTAAACTTATAATAATAAACAGTGTGCTTAGGCCCCGTGCACGCCTCCCACAGGTCCGGAACACCATTGTTCCGTGATGGGAAAAACAGTGTAATAACATTATATAGAGAAAAATAATATTAGAACTAATCCCGCCAAGAACTACCCCCGAATTGTTCCTACCTGGCCCAAATGTCACAAATATGCCAGCTGCGTTGCCACGCTGAATACTTGAATAGCAAGGCATATTTGTTGGACCAAATAAGATCCAGTCTGGTGGTAACCCCCTCTGTCCCTCAACCGGCGCCCAATCTCCGCAACCAGCTTCGTGGCCTCGGCACGCCAAGTAAATTCTTATTTGGAATTGTAGAATAAATTGCGTTTTTAGGAGGCAAACGAGCAAACTGATCGCCTGATAGTCAGCGGTCATCGCCGCATATGGTCATGAAACACCAGAAGGTTTGCAGCCAGCCGGAGCTGCGTTGAGTGGCCTCTTGTTTTGAATTATCTTCGTATTCATTTGTATCGATTTGGAAATACCGTAGGCGTGCGACAGTTCATTGCACAGTTTGGGACATTTTATCCACATGATTAGTTCTTTGAATAGGGATCATGTTACAACCACCATGTATATTTCTCTCTATTGCATTGTAAAAGACTATTTAATGATATATCACAACATAATATACCGTAAAATAGACACCTCAATGAAGCTACCTAAGCTCAAACATCACTATGCTAAGTTTGAATGATCCTTTTTATTTCAGCCTGTATAACGCATCCTATAATAGGTGTTATATTATAAATTATAGTAGTGTTTTTGATAGTGAGATAGTATTCATCTACATCTACATTGGAGAAAATCGGATAGCTTTAAAATTTTGCATTTATTATTTACTACGTATTAGTGCGTTTTCACATTATCCGATCCGATATCGAATGTCGGAAAGATTTCAAAGGCAAATGAGGAGTGCCTTTTCAAAAGGACTTATTTCTATAAGTCAACAGACCCTCTAGCACAACTTGCCTTGTCGCGCGCGAGTCCATACTTGTAGTCGCGCTTGATGTATGAACTCGCGCGCGACAAGGCAAGTTGTGCTTAGGTCACATAGGTTTTTTTCATCTATGTATTCCTAGAGAAATAAACCTTGTTGACTTATAGAAATAAGTCCTTTTGAAAAGACACTCCTCAAATATCAAACATGGCGGCTTGAATGTATGGAATATCGGTTCTACATCCGATATCGGATCGGATAATGTGAAAACGCACTTACTATTATACTATTAGACATAGATAGTTTCATTTACATAGACGCGTGGTCTGGTTCTTGAATAATATAGTTCTAAATGTTACATTTCTGACAATCTGTCTGCCATTCAATCTCCTTCTATGCTGT
Organism: Leguminivora glycinivorella; assembly: GCF_023078275.1. NCBI lineage: Eukaryota > Metazoa > Arthropoda > Insecta > Lepidoptera > Tortricidae > Leguminivora > Leguminivora glycinivorella. The sequence goes on from NC_062979.1 coordinate 8,655,653, forward strand.
ATATTTCGAAAGTTTCTAAAATATGTAAATTAAATGAGTTGAATCTAAAATCATACATCTCTTAACTAAGACAGAACACTACAAAGTTCTCTTAAAATATACAAAATTATCATACATATTTGCATAAGTATTCAGTTTTTGATATAAAAAGAAGTGCTCTATTTCGCATGTCGTCCCCGACGTTAAATCTTCCTGCATTGGTTTAGACGTTTGACAAATAATACCAACTCAACCGTCATCTCTGCTTTGCATTCCACTTCATCTTGAAATAAAATTTTACAAATTTTATAAGCGTGCAAAACGCGATAGTATTACAAATACATCTTTGCAGTAGAGATTTGTACGTTGGAACTGGATGGAATTGTGATATGTATTTAAATTTTATTGTTATTTGTAAGCACATGATTGAAGTTTAACAAGTGTATTTATTTTATACTTACATAAAAAAATTCTTGAACGGAAATTGGGCACCCGCTTCTTTAAACCAGATAACCATGCCCAAGCAGGAACACTGCTGACAATCGACTGACAATACACGGTCGGGGCGTTCTTGTACCACAATGGAAGCCGTTGAGAAGAAGCTGTCTCAACTAGACTCTGACGGAAGGAACTGGGAGGAGCTGCTAAAGAACGTTTAATGTGGGTAAACCTTTTATAAGCCTTATGAAGAATATAGAGGTAAGTACATAGAGGTAATCATCATTCATGAGCTGTGTACTTTGTATTGTGGGAGTGTACAAGTTTCTAATGGGTTGTGCAACGCGTATGTTACACTCCTTGAGTTGCAGGCGTCTATAGGTTACGGTGACCGCTTTCAATCAGGCGGACCGTGTGCTTGTTTGCCACCGACGTAGTATAAAAAATCATCATCAACATCAAATAAATAGTAGGTATGTCCGAACAGCCGTGACTCAACAATCAATGCTACCTTTCAGCTGGTTATAAATCAATACTAGCAAAACTCTGTCTCGGCAGTGCAATATGTGCGTAACCTGATCATTTCAGCCAATTGAAAATCAATATATTATTTTTGATTAAATCAGGGAAGATTTTATGGTCCTGTCCCTACAATTGCAGCAAGGGTTGGGCGGGGACTAAATACCATTACAGGCACCTGCACCATGCAAAATGGTCATGCAATTTTGGAAGTTCAATTGGCTGAAAGCTGTAAGGGTGATAACATACCTTGTATTAGAATTTATTATATTGTTGTTTTACATAGATATATATGTTAGATAAGATAAGACCAATAATGGAGCTGGACCAATACCAAATACTTGTATAGAATCTGCAGAATGTTTTGTCCCAAATAAAATAAACTATGTTAGTTTTAGCTACGTTTAATAGTAACTGTTAAAACAATTGACAACTTATATTACAAGCAGAAGGAATTGAAAACAGAGTACTTACTGATTAATACTATTGTAACATTAGCTAAAAATTGTTGAGCATTAGACTTTTTGTTCTTAGCGACATCTATTGACAAGTAACAGTACTGATCATTTACGCTAGTTGACGCGTGATTGACGCGTGGATGACGCTAGATGTCATTACAAATAACTTGCATTTACTGATGTATGGAGTTACAACTCTTTCCGTACTTATTCCTCTATGCTGTTATCGAGTCAAATACTTGACACTAGCTGTTACTTTTCTCACACCTATCAAGTCAGTTATTATGTATGAAGAAATGAAAACGAAATAATTTTTGTTCTGGACGAAAGTGCATGCTGTTCTTATAAAAATGGCAAAGTCACTATAAGCGTGCCGTTCAGATTTGAGGAGTTTGGTTCTGGCCATCATCAGCAGTTCCACTGCATCAAATGTCACTGTTCTGGACGAAAGTGCATGCTGTTCTTATAAAGATACCAAAGTCACTATAAGCGTGCCGTTCAGATTTGAGGAGTTCGGTTCTGACCATCATCAGAAATTCCACTGCACCAAATGTCACTGTTCTGGACGAAAGTGCATGCTGTTCGTATAAAAATACCAAAGTCACTATAAGCGTGCCGTTCAGATTTGAAGAGTTCCGTTCTGGCCATCATCAGCAGTTCCACTGCACCAAATGTCACTATTCTGTACCTAAATGCATGCTGTTCCTTTAAAAACACAAAAATCACCATATGTATGCCTTTCAGATTTAAGGAGTTCCCTCGATTTCTCCAGGATCCCATCATCAGAACTGGGTTCTGAGAAAAATGGGACCAATCTGTATGCATATACATTCAATCAAAAAAAAAATTTTCAAAATCGGTCCAGGAACGACGGAGATATCGAGGAACAAACATAAAAAAAAAATTAAAAAAAAAATACAGACGACTTGATAACCGTCCTTCTTGAGATATGAGGCGACGGTTAAAAAAATGTTTTTTCGAATTTATTGAACTAAAGATTTTTTAATGAAACCAACCGACATGTCAAATCTGATGGACAACAAAAAATAAAAACATGGTGCCAATAGCAAACCTTTGCAGGTTGCCCCGAGATTCCGTTGTATTTGTGAACACAACCTAATTCAGTTCCTGAATTTTGAGCGCCGCTTAGATTAGCTTGTCTGTTAATGGACTAACATTGTCCAGGCATTAGAAAACGTCACAGCTGTCAACGTTGCGATCTGTTTAATCGTCAATTAGGAACTTCTTACTAATGACGCTAATTAAAATTATATAAGCTTAATAAACGTGCAACCAATCAAATTCTAGAATGAAGTTCACGAAGCGTTCATTTACAAAAATAATTTAAGATCTTGGTTTCTAAAAAAAAAAAAATGTTTGGATTGTTCTACATAAGCTGAATCACGCCGTCTTTTAAGCTGTACCTCTGTAAAGGCATGGTGGTATCACCTCATCTCCGAGCTTACACGTGACTCCTTTTGCCAAGTTGCATATCGGTCCGAGAACGGGGGCCCGTTCCGTCGTCATACGTTTGAAAAACCCCAATACACATTTTGGGTGAACACTGATAAAAAACTAACCCAACAAAGCTTGGATAAGACTAAAGTTCAAAAACCAAATAAATCAATAAAACCTATTTTTAAGCCTAGCAGGAAAACGAAGCGCCGGTTGTCGAAAAAAGAGATTTAAAGGGGACAAACAAACAGATGAATTCTGTTTACTGTGGCCTGTTCCCGCCTCAGGGCTGATCCGGCACGTGCCAAATCGAGTGCCGACGGACTACCCTATTTTGACGAGTTACCTTCCGCTTTATACATTTATCGTCACGTTTTTAAAGCTGCCTCAAGGTTTTTAAAAAGATTTGTCCCTTAATCTTGGAAAAAATTGATAACTTTTTCCTTTCTAGGAAATAAAAATGCTAAACTTTCGTGAGACATATTTAAATATACGAATGTACTCACGTTAAATGAATCTGGATAGGCGACATGTTTCGAGTCAATTGGAAACCCATCATCTGGCATAATTATGCGGAGGCTAAATAAACTCGGACACATATAAAATGTAGGTAGCTAAATGTTTAATTGACGGATATGATCAACCTATTTATATGTACAAATATGTATGCAATATGTAGTAGGATAATTAATGCACGAGTATAGAGTCTGTTCGGAAAGTGAAGAGTCGTGGAATGTGTCGGACTCCATACATTTCACGACTCTTCTCTTTCCGAACAGACTGACTTGCCTATACTTTGTTAGAATAATTCGTCAAAATAATTTTCTATAAAACAATTAGTGATTATGTGAGTGCCGATTACAAAATTATGTTAAAATCTAACATTGTAATTTAATATGGTTTCCCATTCGTTGCTCATATTCATGTAACACTATAAATCTAACTCGACAAGCCCATTTCAGATACGGTTCTGAAAAGTCAGTAAAACATAAATAAAATATGAAAAAAATCACGACCCGCATAGTCATTTGTTTTATTCGTACCTCAATTTGTCGCGATATCCTTTAGGCATTGTAACGAATCGGTTTCCAGTGACCTATGTATTCGCTATTAAACAGCTCTGTATGATATTTCGTGTATAAAATACCCAGACTTATTTTTATCGTGAAAGAAATTTTTGATTTTCATTTGGGTTTGGTATGGAATATGATCTCTCTGTGTTAGTTATAATAGTTGGAATATAATATTATCCAACAATAAGACTCCTTTTGTAGGCCTTTGTTCTGTGAAATCATTTCCACATGCTGATTTACAGCAGAGAGTACATTTTAAATTCATTAAATTGGTTTTTAAGATGCTAAAGATTAAGATTTTTTTCTAAGTTTATAGCTAAAAAATGCCTCTTGATTTACCAATGTACTAATTATAAACGTCAACTAATGTTATCATTTTAATAAATCGACTAACAAGCATACACACTTTTATATAGTAATATTAAAAACCCTTTTAAATTTATATATGAAATTAAATAAAATTTCATTCATGTGCAAAATTATTGTTTGCCATTATCATATTCTCAAATACCTATATTAGATATAAATATAAATAAATGCTATTAGAATGTATTTAAAATCACGCATGCAACACTCAATGATATGCGCTCCCCGACGCTTGTCACATTGAAGAAACTGATGAGAATTTTATGCAATCCCGATCTTAGATAAAACTGTGAGGGTGCCGAAGCTCAGATAACAGATCTATAGGGTCTTTACACAGTGCGAGAACTAGCATGTGAGTTTCATTACATTGCGGCATTTGATTGGTATGCTGAATTGTACGCAACCTAAAAAGCCCGCAACGTAACTAAAATCGCATGAGAGTTCGCGCGCCCTAAGAAAATGACGCTGCATTAAGCATAGCCCGTTACTGCCTTTTCCGCGGGCCTTTATTTTAATGCAAACCGACAACAAATAACGAATAAATATTCCCTTTTTTTATTGTTCGGTTGTGACGCGACGAATGCTTTGATTTAGGGACAGATGAGAGGGGTTGCGCGCGACGAATTGTGGTCGAGATTATTCCGGACAGGGATTTATATTGCACCCACTGCTTGGAATTTGAGCAGTATCATGTTTCATCAATATCTGGAGGGTGTTGACCCACGACGCTTACAGCAGTGCAATTTTGCAGATATTATGGAATTATTGATGAAGATGTTGCTGCAAATTGGAAAAATGTGGGTGTTTTCATGCTTAAATGATCGTTTACTTAAGTAGAAATTAATTGTAAGCAAAAACTGAACGTTTAAAATATTGTAACCTTTTGTAACTTGCAATGATTTATTAACTTAGCCCTTGTAGTTCTATAAATAATGTAGGGTACTACCATATATAATCCAAATGATGTATGCATTCATATTTTCCTGAATAATATGTCAATAACATAAAAAGAAAACTACGTATATGCAGTGCTAAGTTTCACAAAAATGTTTATCTATCGCTCCCATCCCCTAAATCCCACAATAAGGAAAACGAGCATCATTTTAAACAGTTGCCAACTGAGTTACTCCAAGATTTTCCAATACCGGGACACTTTCACTACAAACCCCGATATTTCCTACACGTGTTCCAGATAGATTCAAAACTTTAACGCTCCCCGCCGGGCACCGATAAAAACAATCAGTTCCAATTCTCCCGGACTCGGGAAATAAGAAACAGACGTTCGGTGCACTCCACAAGGGAAACTTCACTTTTTATAGGGGACCAGAAATTATGTTCGGATGATATATAGCGACACTTTCCGCAGGATTTAAACGTACCGCTTTCGTAACAGTTACTTACTGCACGGCGCGAGTATGACCCTTAATAAATTCAGCACGTACGGGATTGGTGGGAAATTATTTCTTTCGGCATTTGGAATTTTCCAGAATTAGAATTCAGAATGCGCTCCCAGCATCGGTGTTCCCAGAGAAATACGACCTCGGTCTCTTTAAACGTAGAGTGAATAGGCTATTACTGAATCGGTGAGCTCCATCTTAGACTCCGTCTTCACTTCCCATCAGGTGTGACTAGGGTCAATCGCCGATCAGTCCATAATAAAAAAAATAAAAAATAAATTATGGCTTGAGGTCGAGTGTTGGGCTGCTTGTACCTTCATTTTACCCCAAGATACGTTTAGTCTCATGAATTATGACAGCGTGACTGTTTGTAAATAAGCCTTCAATATTTTTTTGTTCCGATAACAGTATATAAATCATAGAGAAGAATTATATGTCTAAGAAAATGTCTATATCATATTATGTACATAAGTAAGTTTAGTATCAAACTTTCTATGTATGCTCTGTAACCTTAAGTATTTAATAGTCGGGTTAGTTAGCCAAAGTACTGCAGTCATACTTGTCCATCAGAGTCATATAGATATAAGATTAACACCAATAGCCGGGATGGGTCGGCAACGCGCATGTGACACCCCTTGAGTTGCAGGCGTTCATAGGTTGCAGTGACCGCTTTCCATCAGGCAGGCCGTATACCTGTTTGCCACCGACGTTGTTTAAAAAAAGCCTTTTGCTTTTAGTTAGAATCCGAAATTGCATCTTTCGATATATTTGTCTCTAAGTACGACTAGAAGTAACTTGAGTAAACAAGGAGTAGATAAATAATATAGTCTACTTTATAAAAGATAGCCGTAAGCATGAATAACATAATGCACATCTAAGTAAGCAATAATATCGAGATCAATATTAAAGTTAGCCATCTCTCGGTCGGCAGGAAGCGATGTAGTGATAAACAAAGCACGACTGATTCTCATCGAGTTGACCCTCACCTGGGGGAAAATCATTACAAATGGGACATGAGAAATATTTAAATGTCAAATTGAAATCCAAGTCCTTATTTACATGAACATATTTACATAATTATACACCCCGTTTTTATTGAATTCCGTTAACTTTAAGGGAAGGTTCTTTAGATCAAATACAATAAAATTAATTTCTCTACGAAACTAGCATCTTAACTCTTACGGTTGTCGAGTTATTAAAAAAATAAAGATAATTAATTAATTACTGAAGATGTGTGTGACAGCCTTTATCAATTCCTAATGTTATTTGTTTTGACATGTGCCGTCAATCATTTGACACTAACTTGAATTAATTATTTTTATGAAAATGATGAATCTCTCACACTAATAAATTAATTTATTAATGTATGAAAATGATGAATTTTTTTTTTTCCTTTAATTTAATTTTTTTGCTAAAACTTAACGTGGTTCTTGATAATGAACCTAGCTACGTGTCGAATTTAAAGGAAAACAAAAAAAACACGGTGTATAAGAAACTAAGTGCGTTTCCACATTATGCGATCCGATATCGGATGTCGGACCGATATCCCATACATTACAGGTGCCATCTTGGATTTTTTCCATTGAAATCCTTCCGACAACCGATATCCGATCGGATAATGCGAAAACGGACTAAGACGAAACTTAAATGCTAGCTAATATCTAAAATAGGCCCTTGAGGCATTGTACCAAGGATACTGGCGAGTGGCGACATATTTATTGAAATATTTATTGCATATGTCTCTTTGAGTAACTCTTCATCACCTTATTTGGGCACGGGAGTCGACAAACCTGATCAAAAATGCATTTACTTTTTAAAATTTTTGATCAGGATCTTACTAATTTTCAACAAGCTGTCTTAGGTAGATTAAAACTTCGAATATTGTCATATCTTGAGGGTGTTTCTATTAACTTGTCATACCCCTTAAGAATTTTTTTTAACAAATTAAACCAATTTTTATTGTAATTGATGAAATGAGGATTTATGTCTTCACTGATTAAACAAACTGATAAATTAATGTTAGTTCAAGAACTTGACTGTATAGATTAGTTTTTTTTGTTTTACTAGCCTATAATGGTATCCCACTGCTGGGCAAAGGCCTCTCCCCTTGACCTCCATGAGTCCCGGTTTAGTGATAGATTAGTATAAATCGTTAAAATGGATAAAAAAATTCGATCGGTCCATTAGTGAGAAACTGAAGTCTCAATTATCTCATTAATCGATTGTCACCATTCACTATTAAATCGATTTGCACCCTTGAAAAAAACTGTCCCCGCGCCAGAGCGGCGCGTGCTCAGCCGCGGGCGATTCTGTCGCCGACGTCTCCTAATGCATTACTAGAATAACCACCACTCTCTCCTACCCCAGACTATCTTTCATAAAAACTTAAAACCTTACCTTCAACTAATACAGTCGTAGTTTCAACTAATTCCGGCCCGAGATACGATCGTGCGAAAGTTATACAGTTTTCGTGCGCCATTTGCAAAATGGCCGAACTGAATGGAATTCAATTTAAAAACACAGTTTTCTGCTCACGGCTACAAACGTGTTAGGAGATCGTTAGGACTGTTAGCAATTTTCTATTGTCCCAGGGATGAAGGATATTTTCTAAACAAGTCAAAAATATTTGATTGTGTGTCACAATAAGAATGCTAATTATTAAATGTAATTAGTAGACCCCAGTTCGCTTCTAATCTAATGCTATAATAAATGCTGCTAATTTTGGGGTGGTAGAAGCAAAAAGAAATTTAAGTGAGGCATGGATGTACGAATTCTTGTTAAAGAGTAAATGGAAACACTGAAAGAAATGTTAGCATAATAGCAACTGAAAAATTTTGTTACAGAAAACTTGGGTCTTTCGAACTATGTGTCGGTCAACTGGTTATTTTGTAATAAGATACCTAGATCAGTAACTATCTCCTTATAAACAGTTTTAGCAGCAGGACAAGGACAAGCGCATGATGGTCTTGGCAGTATGTCCCGTGCCGTCACAGACTACCCGTCTTTTTCTAACTATATTAACTAGTATGGGACGGGTAGCCCATCTTGCGGGCTAGATACTGTCGTGTCCATTATGCGGCACTATCATAATACATTATTAAGTACATATTTGTTTCTACATTGTATAACTCAATTGACGGTGAAAAAGGTCACAAGTCCGAGGTGGGACTTGTGCCCTTTTTCACTTACAGAAACTTACAGAATTGCAGGTCAATACATACAGTGCAATTCGTGTTCGTCCAAATATCTGGACGAACGTAAATTATTATTAAGACGATACGGTACGGGTCAATTCTCCATACAAACGCTCTCGACTATTTCCTCCCTGGTTTTTGAAGATAGAGCAATGATTTTTTCAACACAGATTGTTATTATTTTTATCTGTGTCGGACCGTTTTGATTTTTTTGATATTCTGCTTTTTAAAGATTCTAGAGCCAATCAAACATTTCCAAAAACGGCCTTTTTCATTGTGGCGCAAAAAAAGGTGTGATACTCAAGATTGGTAACAATTAACTAAAAAAACTAAACGGTCCGACATAGATTATTTCATTGTTATTCAGATTCTCAAATTTCGTTTAGATTGATTAAGTTTTGAAGGAGGAAAGAGTCGAGAGCGGAACCTCGATTTTAAAGATTTTTTTTCGATTGAGTTGTTCTTAATGGACAATTTTTTTTCGATAAATTTAGTTAATAACACTTGTATATTTAACTTATTCCCAAGTTGAAAGGGGGGCTCCTTTGCATTTTAGCATTTTCGCTACCGTATCCTCTTAAATATAATATTATTGCCATTCAACGTGGTAACGCGGCGAGCGTAATGGCCACCTTTGCACCAGGGGTTGCGCGGGGAGGCCTCTTCCAGTAGGTTTTTTTTTATACTCGATGTAAGTTTATTAGTTTTAGAGTTATTTAGGTTTTTAAATTTAATTTCATTTTATTTGTAGGCTAATTTTTACCCATTTTATACTTTAAATTGAATAAATATTATTTTTAGTTATTTATCAAGTCTAGCTACTATTATACATAACCATCGGTCCTGAGATTGATTTAATTGAAACGAAGCTTCCGTAGTTACAAAAACCTAGCTTTGGTCAGGACAGTTCGTGCATTCAAGGCACGGCTGAGCTGTTGTTTACTAATTGGCGGCTCTATTGATATTTGATTCTAAAAAGGATAAAGTTAAACAATTAAAGAAAACATTAAATTACACTTTGCATAAGACAGGTAAGTTTTTAATCTAACCATTATACCATGTTTAACCAACTCAATAAATGGGAAACGTCCGGTCAGAAGGACCAAGTAGATACCGATGGAATAACAAGGTCCAGAAATACCTGTGACGTTCATGTGTACTGAAAGGTCTATAGATTCAACCATGCAGTAGATCCAATATCGATCTAGTGAGATTTTTTTGTATTCCTTAGATCCAACTCCGGGCCAATAGATCCAATAGATTTTTTTTGTAATAGTTTTAATGACTCTAGTGAGAGATGCTCTATATTACTTTATTGTATTAAACAGCAAAGTCTCTCCTGCTAATTCTAATTGAATAAAAATCATCCAGTAATAAAAATCATCGACTCTAGTGATGTCATTGTAACGGACCACACAGTCCTCGGTTCAAATCATAAGATATATCTATAATAATTATGCTTAGAAACAAATGCATACAGAGATAAAAACTTAAAAATTGCAAATAAATAAAACGAAAACAACTTACATACGAAATGGAATTCCAACAAATTAAAAATAGAAATTCTCGGAATTAAAACCGGCACAATAGGCGTTTTAGGCACAATAGGCGAAATCGGCACAATAGGCGTTTTAGGCACAATAGGCAAGTCCGGCACAATAGGCGTTTTAGGCACAACTGGCGAAATCAGACATTGTTAGCCATAAAACAACACAGCGCATGCGTTAAAATCGGGACAATAAAACTCAGAGCGCAGCGTCAGAGAGGGCATTCGGCGAAGGAACGTTGAGGTGTTGACATCAGGAGTTTAAGATACAAGATTGAGAGGTTGGAGACTGGCGAGAAGGTATCTTGGTAAAGTAGACTTGAAGACTACCAGTAAGTGTCCAAATTGTTTATTTTGAATGTGTTTATATTTGTAATTTTAGATTAGTGCTATTTTCTGAAGGTGATAATTTTAAATAGTGGTACTTATTCATTTCATATGAACAAGATATTCATGAATGTTATATTTATGTGGTAATTATTTTAAGTCGTTCAAATTTCAATTTATTTATTACATACAATTAACACTAACGGTTAATTTGGAATATTATTAATTAAAATTCGGATCTGAGTATCTCTAATATGACTTCTATTTAGATACATAAAATATTACACATATTTACTTTATGTACATACACATTCTATTAGCTAGAATCTCTTTGGGTGATTAGAAGGATTTTCATACTATTGTCTCATCTTTAAGTAAGATAATTTTGCTATATCAATGAAGTAGGATTAATAACTTTATTTATTGTTCATAACATGTAAACTTTATTAGAGTTAAAGGATAACTTGTGGGAATTAATACTAATACTAAATACTAGGGAGGCATAGGACATCTATGGATGTTAGGATCCTGTCGCTATCAAGGAGAATCATTGATATAAAAATAAGATTGTTCACAAAAGTTGAATCATTGACACTGGCCTCGAGATTGGCAGACTTTGGAATCATCATTCCATTTTCATAATATGGTTAACGATATCGTTGTCTGGGAGATCAAACAATTCTAGCATTGACTAGTGAAACACGATGTCAAGCAATGGACCACTATACTCGGAACGTGGGAAATTGCACGCATATAGAATTTATATTTTGTGATCTTGGACAACCTTCGATGGCTATGGCCGAACCAAAATATATATATGGGATGGCGTGTGAGTCTGGGGTTTTGTCGTTCGAAAGGCTAGATCAATGAAGTATTTGTCTTAGTATCAAAAGAAGGTCAATGAATAGGCCCAATAAAGGGTATCAAAATAGATATTCTGTTTCCTTGATAGACCAGGGGTAGGCAGAGCAGTTTCTATCCTGACGTTAGAGGACTTGGTTGCAGAAACATCCCAAAACATATAAAATTATACCGGGATTAAAGGATCCTTGATTAAATATTTGATATCTACTATTATGGTAGTACATTTTTAAGTAGAGCAAAGACACTTTACATCAGTTTACTTTTGTTCTAAGGATCCCATTTGTTCAATGTTTGATAAAGCATAAATTGAACCAGCAACCTAGTTTGTACATATGCTCGAGCGAGGTCCTTATAATAGGCTATATTATATTATACACCTATTATTCCTACGTATAAGGGACTCGTGGGTCGGAAACAATTAACCCCATTTTAAATAATGTCTTGTATTTATTTTTAATATATTTCCTGTATTTATATTCCTTACACAATTTTACCATTCTCACACACTTTTATCTCAACGCACTAAATTCTTTCACAAATGACGTTCTCTCAGCTTATTATACCTCAAGTGAATATATTACTGCCTTAGTTTTATCAACTTAAATTTACCCCTAATAGCAAGTTCCTAAAGGTAAAAAGAATCTGGATTGCTACGCACAACTACGGGGTCCTACCACTTACTAGACGATCACAGTATTTGTTTCAATGGCCAATTTTTGATAGTGTATTGTTTTAATTAGGGCTAACAATTTGGACTTAAGTTAGGTAATTTAGGGTGTATTTAATTAAGGGGTAGCGGGGTGTTATAAAGTGTTAGTCCGTGACCAGGATGTAATAGACCCTAAATATGTCCAATTGTTTAGCATATTCAAGTGACATGTTGTCACAAAGTGTTGCTGTGAATGAGATATCCTTTTTGGGAACTTGCTATCCTTCATGCTGAAACTTTATTTTAATTTTGTATCATTCGTCTATTCTTATTAACCACTGCGTAATAGTCTAAGGGGCAATCAAGCTATTGATAGTTTCTAAGATACGTTTCATTTTGAAGTATGTTTTGTAAGTTTAAGGTCACTAACCTGGATTTTTAAACAAAGTTATAATCCGATATTGAAACAGAAACATTGCACTTTGCACAACACATTTCACTCACTTTAGACATAGCTGTGTAATTTTAAAACCATTGTAGGCTTATCACTTATCTAATTAGATTTTTATTTCACTTTAATTCACTATTCAAAGAACTAATGACAGTTTGCGCTTCTAGCATAAACTAAACTTATAAACGTTACCCGTTACGAACTTAGGACGCGGCTTTATACGATAATTGGAATCGCGTGTGCACATGGTATTGTATGTAAACAATAACATAATTATCGATCAACAACGTGCGTACAGACTGATAAGAGATAACACGTGCAGAAAACTGTCATCGACTAGGGACACCGGGGATAGAAGAAAAAGTATTTGAGGCTATTGTAAAAATGTCAAACCAGCTGTCAATGAAACAATTCAATTGGAATGGCAAATTTAGAAAAGTTATTCGTTTTCTAGCTAATATTTATTCTGTTGCGATAATGAAGAGATTATAGCAAAAATAAAACCTCAATGGTATCGGTTATATTTATCTACTGGGAAAGTTTTGTACTAAAACAAATTAGTCGTTACTGAAAGCAATTACGCACAGATCGACTGTCTTGTGGTAATTTTGTGTCGAGGGTTCTTTAAAACGATATCATGGAAGATTATAAATACTTAGATACATCAAAATAATTTAATATTAAAACGTTGTACATGTTTTATGTTAAGGGAAACTTTTACTGTTTAGTGAATCAAGATTTTCCGTTCTGTTGGTTATAATATATCTGCCAGTCTCACTAAATTAAGTAGAAATGAGCAAGGAAATACTGCTAGTATTTTAGGTACTTTGCTCTGTGGGCCTCTGTAGGAATTGATTTCTAACTAGATTTGGCATGTAGTATGTATGTATGTCATGTACAAGTTGCTAGTATTGGCATGTTCTTTTAAGAAACAGAATAAGCTAAATTAATGACAGTATGCGATACACAGACTTGATTAAGTACATTTTGTCAAAATCTATTCTTCATGTGTCAACAGTGTCGCATATCTTGGTAGATGTCACTTTGACAGCAAGACAATATCATGTTCACTCTTACCTCACTATCTTCTCGCCCTTTTCCGTGTTATCAACTGATTAGTGATAAGCTGTTATCAGCTAGAGAAGAACTAGGAAATAAAATGATGATTGACCTAGACAAGCGTTAAGCTGTGAAATATTTATTTTAGCTGTGATTATACTGACAATAATCTTATGTTGTCAACAGGGCGACTCATTGATTTGATTTTGATTTATTTTTAAATAAAATTAACAATAGAATAAGTAATGGTATTCATAATCATAGGGAAACGAGTAGCAATTAGCACGCCTCATACTTACTAACAACTAAGGATTAGTTGTCTTCCACTGAAGTGTGAACAAATTATAATTACTTGAAAGAGACAAACATTCAAGTAGCTTATTGACAAGAATGTCAAGAACATACAATCTAGAATTTAAGCATAGTTCTTAAGTACTCAAGTAAGGAGTTAGGCACACCATTCATTAACCTCAGGCAAGCTTATAGCTAGGAATATTTTTATTGACAGTCAGTCTGAGTCATTATATAAGATAGTATTCAGAGCTGTGTTAACATGAAATGATTCCCATCAGTGAACAGATTGCAGTAGCTATTGCATTTAATAATTAGGGATATGGTGAATCACACACTAGCAAAATTATGAAGGAAGGTGGTAAATGAAACACCCACAAAATGCTTTATTAGTAATATTGAAAAGGTGCACAAAAAAAACCCAGAGCATATATGTTCATTTCGTTTCCATTAGACGGAAAAGCGCCACTCCATGCAGGAAAAATAGAATAGAGAAGTAACTTTTAGTTAGGATTATTCAGGAAACCATGGGAAAAGATATTATGTTCCTTCTTGATGACTTTTAAAAAGTATCTTGATGTGAGACACGTTGAGTGATGATCATATTTGGTGTAGTCAGTGTAGGCGTTGGAAGTGATTGTACATGGAGAGAGAATTTTCACTCTTTCATTGAAACCTGGAACAAAAATGAAGGGTAAATTCATTTCAGATAAAACATTTAGAATGCAATTCCACTATTGGATGTGCATTCCTTTTTTTTATACATACAGGTCAACAAGTCATATAATGAATTGCATTGTTTGTCAGACATCTTCATGAAGTCGGCTTTTAATGATATTGTAATATTGTATTGTCATCCCACTTAATGAGTTTATAAAATTTCAGTTCAATAGGTAATTTGTAGCCTGTTATTATCTCTGAAGTAGTCTACAATATAACCCAAGGTTACAATAGGAAAGCATAATTGCCAAGAGCAAGCTTTTTAAAATATTTATCAGTAGATTGTGATTACACTAATTCTAGTATACTATAAAATAGAGTGAGGAAGTTGATCATAGGTTTCCTATATTTATGACTTAATTTGTCAGATTATCCGTCTGTCTGTGTTTTGATTTTTTTGAACCAGTTATCAGTGGATGCAGTAAGTTAGCATAGATCAATTTGACTGGTTAGGTAGATAAGCTAGACTTAAGATTTTAGACTTAGTAGTAGTGTTTGTGCCAAATATAGTGCACAGTATAATAGTTTGAATGAACGAATGGAGTCAGTCTGTAGTAGACTTGCTATTATTACCTCTAGAATCAGGAATAAGAGCAAATAATATAATTTACCTTAGAGTAAACCAAAGAATAATAAATAAATAAATAAAATATTTTACCATTGTCTATGTAGATCAGACATACAAGAACTGAGCCAGGTCAGCCTGGGAGTCATTATGTTGCAAGTGAATGTGTTTCGAGCACACACACGTTGCTCAGTCAAAGGGGCATGCAATGGAGTTCCAATTTGTACATAGCCAGGGAAGGGGCAGGACGTTAATCCTAGTATAATGGCAGCGATGTTCAGCATGCTCTGGAAAATTTAAGAAAATATTTATTAATTAAGTAGGAAATAAGTCTAGTTATAAGCATAAGTTATAAGGATAAGATTGGCAGAGATTTTATAACTAAATAGGTATTTGATCATTTTATTAATTAAGGTCTACTTTAATTACGGGATGAATTTCAAATTTTATCATACTAAACTATTATCAAAACAAAGTTTAGCCAAATAGAATAAAAGAGAATAATTGACTTAACAACAACATAAAAGTTAAATAAATAAATAAAAATTGAAGGGGCATTTTTGTACAGGCCTACTTGATTACAAACTAAGCATGATTCTTATTATTGACATTCGGTAATGCTTACATTCTTCATTTATACAATTTTTGCTTAAAACCAACATTGCTTGGTCATACTATAAAATTCATTCAACCTCCTTGCATTATTCCGGTGTTTGCCATGGCTCATGGAAGCATGGAGTCTGCTTGACAACTAATTCCAGGATTTGGCGTAGGCACTAATTTTCAATAGGTCTTATTGAAATTAGTCTGGTTTCCTCACGATGATTTCCTTCACTCAAAAGCAACTGGCAAATATCAGATGACAGTTCTCAAGGACAATGGGTCGCGGTTCGAACCCGTACCTTATAATTCAAGGCATACAAATAATTTTATTAACACTAGTTGAGATTAGTTAACAGATTACAGAATCATTAGACATTAAAAGTGTAACTTACATATTACGAAGCAGTACAGGTGATGCAAGCCGTGATCGTCGGTGCCTTGTCTACTCATGGAAGCGGTCCGTCGAAAAATGAGCTGCGACTGGCAGGTTTGAGCTGGTGGAGCGAGGTCACGAGGGTTGCTGAAGATAGGAAGGCGTGGCGTGAGTTTGTGAAGGCCCTATGCATCTCTGGGGTGCCTTAGGACTACAACACCCACACATAACTGGTAAGGTAGTATAGTGGCACTGGGGCTTAACTCCAAGGGGCATCTAGCACCCAATACCTGAAACATGTAAATAGGCGGACATAAGAAATAGGAAGTTGTAGGCTTACTAAAATTCTCCATCTCTAAGACCAGAATTAGAATGTTATTGTAGTGCGCTATAGGAATTAGACAATCTCTCTATTGGAAAACATTTTACCATTTTAGCAAGTCAAGGTTTAAACTAAACTATGAACTGCTTTGTGATGGACAAGTTAAATACATTATTACTTACGGCGAAAACTTGGCTAATTCCATTATGGTATTATCAAATCATCATGAAAGAAAACCACGTAGTTCCACTGGCGTCACAGGCTAAAAGCAAACAATCATTTATTTATTACATTCGTTATACACATTTTGTGTTGTATTTATCACATTACTAACAACATATATCATTACTTAGTTAATGTATTACTCACTTTTTTATGATTTATAACAAATACAAGCCAGCAGGTCGATAAATTACGTAATTTTCAGTTCCAAATAATGCGTATACGTCTGAACAGCATCCATTTTTCTTTTATTTCTGTCTGACTGACAGTAATGACGTGGCAATGACGTCAGCATAACAAATGTTGCCATAGAAAAATTAAAAGGGCTCTATAGATCATAAGACATTTGACGGACCGGATGCGACTAAAATTTATCCAGTATGAATGGGGCTCTGCAGACTATGTGGAACGAATTGTGGAATAATAAAATAGAGACAGTGATTTGACGTTTACATTCAATCTTAATGCTTTTTTTTTTTAATAAATATGAAATAAATAAATAAATAAATATTGGGGACATCTTACACAGCTCAACTTAGCCCCAAACCTATCAAATTTTGTGCTATGGGTGCTAAGCGACGATATGCCTATTTGAATGGATAAAAACATGCTTGTATACAAGGGAAACATCCATGACTCATATAAATATATTCTGTGGAGTTTCATTGAGGAGAAAAATATTATTATAGTAAAACTTTATTTAGACATTTAGTATACTATGACAAATTAAAAGGTCAGTTGAAGAACACCAAATTTCAAACTTTCTATGTTTTGCTAAATAACGGATCGTAGAACCATATTAGTTATAAAATGAGATAAATAGGTAATGCGTAGTAGTACAGGATTTACTAGCTTTTGCCCGCGGTTTCGCTCGCATACTGTTCGAAACGTAATTCTTGTTCAATCGTTTACAAAACAAAGTAAGATTTCAGTTGGATCTGTAGATTTCGATGTACGGTACGGTAGCCATACTACCATCGTTGTGTAACAATGCAACAATCGTTGCAATCATTTATTTAGAAAAATAGTACGTACATTATTATGTGCAACCAAGTCTTATATTTCGTCATGTTTGGAAACTTTCACTCATGTGTCTTTCCATCTTTTTTATGTAATACGTCGGTGGCAAACAAGCATAAGGCCCGCCTGATGTTAATAAGCTAATGATAGGTCAGTATGTATGTGTGTATGTTTGTAACGATAATACTAGAAGATAGTTATGTCATAGAGTTAGAAGATGTTATCAGAGCAGCTAGGCGTAACAAGTTAGGTACTTGTATTATTTTTCCTACTTACAAAAGGAGAATTCTTAGCAATATTTCGTATCATCTTCCAAAAAAAAGGTTGCAAAGATGTAATTAATACTTAACGGTAATTGGCATCACATACAATATTTTGCAGTTTTGCGTACAATTTTGCGTGCCGTTTGTATAGGGTTAATGCGAAAGTAAGACAACGTGTCTGCATATGATGATTCATAAAGTAAGGAATAACATAGTACCTATACTTATGATATAAGTATGTATATTATTTTAGATTTTGATCAATTTGAAAAATTGAAATAGCAACAGGAAAAAGAGAGAGCTTTTTAATTATGATATCATACATTATTTTTACTGTCATTATCTAAGTGGACTTGCAGGTATGTCAGAAACAGTGAAATTGAGCGTATGAGGAAGGATGAAATCTGAACGAGTAGTATAAATGAGATTCGCATAATAGAAAGAAGAGAGGTTTAGCTAGATGAATGGATGAAGAGTCGTTTGAAGATATGAAGGGTTTCCTCATGTTTGCAAGTCTGAGAATAGTGACGGCAGTTATTGGAATTTCGAAATGGGGAAAGGGTTACACAAACTTGATACCAAAGAGTTAGGTGTTAGGATAAATAATTTATACCTTTTACAGGTACATTCTTTTGGTAACAACATACTCTACATGCCGCTAACAAACGAACTAAACACACACCCTGTGTCTTTATGGGATAAATCAGATAATTTTGTCTGGCATATATAAAAAAAAATGTGACTTAACATGGAATCATATTTATAAAATTGTTGATTTGATTAAAACATTGATTGTCTGATTACTCTTATAATTATACATAGGACATTATGCCGAGAAAGGAGGAAAATTATTGATTAGTATTGAGTTGTGGACTGGTTCCTTGAACTATGGGGAGAACAGTTGTCAGTGGCTACCTGAGAATAGAAAGGCTTTTTCTTTCTAGTGAAGAGATCTTTGTAAGTTCATAATATCTGGACAATGGAGATAGCGGGTTACCTGTCGGACAATGTGACTAACTACCCATATGAGGATGCAAGGATTTTACCATTAGGGTACATTTGATTCACAACCAAATGCTTTTACTGGAATGAAAATTCTGGCTGGTGACAATTTGACTCATGTGTCTGGGTAACTATTAAGTTCATAATTCGTGCTGGATCAGTGAGGTTCTTTTGAGTATTGGTCACTTTTATTCACCACAACTATGAAAATGGGAAATTGAAAATTTCAATAACTGAATTATTTTATTGGTTATTTTCGTTTAACACAAAATGTTATTTTGAATCAAACGAAAATAAAAGGGGCAGATGTAACGGACCACACAGTCCTCGGTTCAAATCATAAGATATATCTATAATAATTATGCTTAGAAACAAATGCATACAGAGATAAAAACTTAAAAATTGCAAATAAATAAAACGAAAACAACTTACATACGAAATGGAATTCCAACAAATTAAAAATAGAAATTCTCGGAATTAAAACCGGCACAATAGGCGTTTTAGGCACAATAGGCGAAATCGGCACAATAGGCGTTTTAGGCACAATAGGCAAGTCCGGCACAATAGGCGTTTTAGGCACATCTGGCGAAATCAGACATTGTTAGCCATAAAACAACACAGCGCATGCGTTAAAATCGGGACAATAAAACTCAGAGCGCAGCGTCAGAGAGGGCATTCGGCGAGGGAACGTTGAGGTGTTGACATCAGGAGTTTAAGATACAAGATTGAGAGGTTGGAGACTGGCGAGAAGGTATCTTGGTAAAGTAGACTTGAAGACTACCAGTAAGTGTCCAAATTGTTTATTTTGAATGTGTTTATATTTGTAATTTTAGATTAGTGCTATTTTCTGAAGGTGATAATTTTAAATAGTGGTACTTATTCATTTCATATGAACAAGATATTCATGAATGTTATATTTATGTGGTAATTATTTTAAGTCGTTCAAATTTCAATTTATTTATTACATACAATTAACACTAACGGTTAATTTGGAATATTATTAATTAAAATTCGGATCTGAGTATCTCTAATATGACTACTATATTAGATACATAAAATATTACACATATTTACTTTATGTACATACACATTCTATTAGCTAGAATCTCTTTGGGTGATTAGAAGGATTTTCATACTATTGTCTCATCTTAAGTAAGATAATTTTGCTATATCAATGAAGTAGGATTAATAACTTTATTTATTGTTCATAACATGTAAACTTTATTAGAGTTAAAGGATAACTTGTGGGAATTAATACTAATACTAAATACTAGGGAGGCATAGGACATCTATGGATGTTAGGATCCTGTCGCTATCAAGGAGAATCATTGATATAAAAATAAGATTGTTCACAAAAGTTGAATCATTGACACTGGCCTCGAGATTGGCAGACTTTGGAATCATCATTCCATTTTCATAATATGGTTAACGATATCGTTGTCTGGGAGATCAAACAATTCTAGCATTGACTAGTGAAACACGATGTCAAGCAATGGACCACTATACTCGGAACGTGGGAAATTGCACGCATATAGAATTTATATTTTGTGATCTTGGACAACCTTCGATGGCTATGGCCGAACCAAAATATATATATGGGATGGCGTGTGAGTCTGGGGTTTTGTCGTTCGAAAGGCTAGATCAATGAAGTATTTGTCTTAGTATCAAAAGAAGGTCAATGAATAGGCCCAATAAAGGGTATCAAAATAGATATTCTGTTTCCTTGATAGACCAGGGGTAGGCAGAGCAGTTTCTATCCTGACGTTAGAGGACTTGGTTGCAGAAACATCCCAAAACATATAAAATTATACCGGGATTAAAGGATCCTTGATTAAATATTTGATATCTACTATTATGGTAGTACATTTTTAAGTAGAGCAAAGACACTTTACATCAGTTTACTTTTGTTCTAAGGATCCCATTTGTTCAATGTTTGATAAAGCATAAATTGAACCAGCAACCTAGTTTGTACATATGCTCGAGCGAGGTCCTTATAATAGGCTATATTATATTATACACCTATTATTCCTACGTATAAGGGACTCGTGGGTCGGAAACAATTAACCCCATTTTAAATAATGTCTTGTATTTATTTTTAATATATTTCCTGTATTTATATTCCTTACACAATTTTACCATTCTCACACACTTTTATCTCAACGCACTAAATTCTTTCACAAATGACGTTCTCTCAGCTTATTATACCTCAAGTGAATATATTACTGCCTTAGTTTTATCAACTTAAATTTACCCCTAATAGCAAGTTCCTAAAGGTAAAAAGAATCTGGATTGCTACGCACAACTACGGGGTCCTACCACTTACTAGACGATCACAGTATTTGTTTCAATGGCCAATTTTTGATAGTGTATTGTTTTAATTAGGGCTAACAATTTGGACTTAAGTTAGGTAATTTAGGGTGTATTTAATTAAGGGGTAGCGGGGTGTTATATCATTCAGCAATCATTATCGATAGTTCAAGTCAAATTCAATTCAATTCAAGCCCAAGACCAAGAAGGCCAAGACCTATTTCGATTGGCTGAGCCAGCGCAGTATTTAGTACTTTTAAATTAGTAGGTAAGTAAATCGATAAGTAGCAATAGTAAAACAATAGGCACCTAAAATGCCACATCTACTCGTAACATACCTCCACCCTGAACCCTCTTAGCGTCCTAACGACGTTTAACTCCAGAAACATGTCTTTGCAAAGTGTATGTAAATTGGTAATTGTAATAAATTGCATGTACATATTTTTATCGCCCCATTGGGGTGACAATCAATATTGGGTTATTTTGGTTCGAACGCGTGTGATTTTAAGCTTCGCGTGCATGGGAAAGGAAAGAAAAGGATTTTGGATTATGTGCCTGTTTATTTTTGTAAATTACAAGTTGCTAAAAATAAAAACGGGGCTAAGAAACGCGGCTCAACATAAGAAATTAAATTGTACTTACCATAATTATGTAGGTACTGACCTAAGTACATGACAAAATGCACATATTTAAACTAAAGAGAAACATAATTTGTTGACTAGCTGGCACCAGGTTGATGTAACGGGTGACCGAAGAGCTGACGACTCTCTTGCGCAACGTAACAGTGTTGCGTTACTGTGAGGAAATGTTGCCAGCATCTTTGGTACAATGCTTCAAAGGCCTATTTTAGATTTAAGATAGCTATTAATAAGTTTATGCTTTATTTAAGTAAAGAGAGGTTGAATTAATGCGAATGATAGAAGACAAACAGCTACATAACTGAATATAACTTGCATCAAAATGTCTTTAAAATAACTAAGTAAAAACTTTCATTTGGTACCTAGTCCGTATCAGTAACGCAGTAATTTAATGAGTCCGCCCCTACTCACCTCAATTATTCACAGTAAAATACTTTTCCAACTTTTTCTTCAAAAGCGCATTAATGAAGGCCATTACGCCGCTATTATTCTAAAATAATTAAGAGCGTAATATGATAGACATTCTCCATAAGTAACTTAAAACTTTAAAATTTAAGCTTTAAAATTGTCATTCATCTGCTGCTTTCAAACATCGAATTTTAAAAGTTATATCAATGGATTTTTTCCATTTTTTATTTATTTATTTAATCGTATGGCACGAAAATAGGCAAATAACAAAATGCGGACTGCGGGTCCGACATCCGGTCGAAGAGCTCTGAATAGAGCTGCGCATTTGTATGTTCGGATAATCGTATTCATCGCAATATTCATTCGTCATTGATTCGTTTTTTCAACGTTAATGACATTGTACCACACAAAAAAAAATATACGTTAATATTCATCATAATAAAACATTTGGTCAGTATAGGCCGTGCTAATACACGACATTAAACTTCATCATTCAAGTTCATAAAGTTGCCTTCGATATTTTTTGTCGGCTCCAAATTACCTGATATGACCGCACAGATTTGGCTTTTTTCCATTTACGACATTGTACCAGTCAGTAAATAAAGTAATACACGTCAATATTCATCATAATAAAACCCTTAATCAGTATATTTATCATTTGCCGTGATAATACACAAAATTAACCGGTTTTACGACATGCGGGTGCACTCACACGTATCTGCAGCCGTTATCAAACATTCAGAGGGGACGGATTGATGTATTACGTGTGCTTGTTGCTATATGCAGTATTTTTATCAGTGATGACCAATTGCCTTCTCTTTTTTTTTTTACACGTTAAACTTCCGTGAGACATATTCAAATAATTAATTGAAATACGGTTGTACTCACGTTAACTTTAACTGTTTGCGGAGTCTAGCCGTCGCGTGAACTCCTATACGCCTGAAGAGGGGCCTCCGAATTGGCCCGAAACATGTCGCAGCAATAGCGATATAATAACATGAGTACAACCGTATTTCAATTAATTAATTGCCTTCTCATTTAATAATGGTCAGCATTTAATCTATCCGATTTCTGATCGATCACTATTCACTGATGATCGCTTTTCGGTGAAGGAAAACATATTGAGGAAACTGGAGTCACTTTTAGATGAAGGTGAAGGATACGTAACTAATCCCAGTAGGGCCTGTTGGGATTAGTTCTGTTCTGTTGCAGCAGAGATGGCAGTCAATTTCGTTGCAATAAGTATGTACGCCAAATCTTAGGACTACCAAAGCGAACCTCAGGCCTGTGTATATGAGCCGAATACATTGAGCACAAATTTATGTAACACCAACACAATGTAACTGTATTCTGACAAGTAAACTATTTGATTGACTGATTGATTATACTGGGGTAACTTAAAGACGATTAGTTTTCACAAAGACCTTACCTACGGAAAACTAGTTTTAATCAAAGAATACTTGACAACAGTTTATTACTGTAACAAATATACAAATAATCATACATACCTAATGTCATGATAGCAATAAGACAAACATACGTAATAAGCCCGTCTGTTGGTCTGCTATACGTATCCTTATCTCAGGTCCATACATTTTGCAGGATCGGCAATTACGCGTACTCTGGTAGGCGCAGTCTGGCGCGGATAATAACGCGTTAATTATTCTAGCAGTTGACTATATCGGAAGACTATGGAAATTAATAAAAATATGCACTATTTGTGTAAATTCGTCAATATTTGATATGTAAATGCTTTGGAATTGATTTTTTTGTTTAATGGTTAATAAGTTAATATCGGGTTAACTATTTCAAGCGCAGTTGACAACAATAAGAAAGATTTGATTGACAAACAAAAAATATATAATTATATTTGTGTATAATTTATAATATTAATAGCCTTTAATGTTGATTTTAGACCGCATACGTGTTATGTAAATAACGGTTAACAACTCGTTAATTATTCTAGACGACGTCATGGAGCTAATAAACTAAGCTTACTGGGGACTGAAAGGGTATTATGGCTAGTTTAGAACTATCTTTGAGTGACTGTTTAGTATACTGAAATACTGTAGTAAAAATCATACTTCCTTATCAATTTTATAATACAGCTGTCAATGTTTGTTGCTTATGAGTATTGTGTAAATAACGATTAACGCGTTAATTATTCTATCAGTTAATGTGATGGCTAAAGGGAATTCGGAACTACATGGCTAGTTTAATATTCTCTTTAGGCTCTTATTTGTGATATAAACTGTAAGGTGTCGGTGGTTTAACTAGTTAAGCGGTTTACTCCTAGCGAGAACCGCGAGAAGAAAGATCTATCAGAGTATACAAACCATAATATATCCTTTCAGTGACCGAAACTATGCAAATTAAGTAATAATAAATTATTCCCGTGTGGTGACAGGTTAAGAATTTCACCACCCCCTTTCTTCCCGTGGGTGTCGTAGAAGGCGACTGTGGGATATGGGTTAAATTGTGGCGTAGGCGAGAGGCTGGCAACCTGTCACTGCAATGTCATAATTTCGTTTTCTGTCAACCCCTTACTTGCCAAGAGTGGCACTGAAACTTGAGTAGTTTCATGTGATCTGCCTACCCCTTCATGGGATACAGGCGTGATTGTATGTATGTATGTAAATATTTTTCCATGAAAAAAAAATGTGCTCGTGGGTATAAGGTATCGTATTTTTGGTGCATTGGGCGTTTGTTGATGACTTGTATCAAGAGAAACAAATCAGAAATCCATTGTTTAGTGGTGTTTTAGTTAAATATACCAGTTACCTAAGAAAATTAGGAATTAGAATGCTTATACATAGCAGAAGAGATCTATTTTGTCCTACGTACGAATCGTCCACTGACGATTTCCCTAACCCTTCGCGCTGTCACGCTGGACTAAGCTAAAAAAATATAGAACACCCGGCGTGATGACCTAAGGGGATAAAATGATTAATTTTACATTACTTAAAACTAAATTATAAATAAGTTTAAACACTTCCTGATTTCACTGACTCTACTTGAACATAATTACACGGCTGGTTTTAAATTATCTAACAGAGTTTCTATTACTATTTTATGTTACGCATTTATTTAAAAACCTATTTATATGTTAGTTGTAAATGTACAAAAGACAATAGGGTCTGAACCTACTGTACCTAGACATTGTTACATCAATCCGCCCACTTTTAGCTATAATGAAATATTTCATTGTTCCTAATAATTTTCAAAGGGTCTTTTTAAGTACGGATATTTCTAAAACCCGGCCTACAAACGTCTGTAAAGGAAATACCTATTTTATTTGAAGTGTATCGAAAAATATATTATGAAATTTCACCTATCAACCTGTCGCAAAGAATACGATCGAGGCGTGCAAAACGCGATATATGTCAAATAAAACTTATTTCTCCCCTGTGAGGGTGCCAATTTAGTTGCCAGCGCTAAATATGAAGGGGCGTTCTGGGGGTTATTGGCGTCGCAAACCGAATATAAGAGAATTGTGCGGGGAAGAAAACCAGTAAGTAAGTAAGTAAGTAAATATTCTTTATTGCACCATTTTACATGTTATATGTATACAGAATGTTTAGTGAGAGTATAACTAGGTAACAACAGGCGGTCTTATCGCTAAAAAGCGATCTCTTCCAGACAACCTTAGGGTAGCTGGAAAAACGGAACAGAAACAAAAGTTAACAGGCAGTGCAAGAACAAAAAATATAGAGAAAACCAACACAAACACACATACATATATACCGAATACATAAATAAATATACCTTACATACACATAATACATACATACATACATACATAAATACAATAAATAAAAATGGCAACTTAAGATAGAGATAGATAGTATAATTTAAGCTGATTTTTGAAAATTGGAAGAGATTTTGCTAGTCTTAATTCTACTGGTAAGGAATTCCACAACCGTACAGCCCGGAAGGTAAAAGAGTTGCTATAGAATTTAGAAGTAGATGGTGGGGGAGTATTACATAGGTTACACTTAAAGGTTTTTGAATTAGCGATTTGAAGCTGGAAGAAAGAATAAGATATTTATTTACGATGTAGGTACATATTTCAAAACTTACAAGTACATAAAAGAAAATTGAGGTCTAATTTTGCTGAGATTTGATTCTGTCAAAAAATTATGTTTTATAACGGTTTGTACCTACCTACAACTTTTTGCTTAGAAAATTCAAACATTAAATCATTACGTTTCATTTTGTCCGAATGAGACGTAATGATTTAATGTTTGAATTTTTTCATAGATCCGAATATCACGGTCACGATTCATATTTGATATATTACATAACTTTCAGCATTGCCCTCATAAGCTCTTACAGATCATGTTAAACTGGTTTGTTTGAGCATTTTTCTCGCTTGTTTCTGTATGATAGGAATACAATGTCCTGATCCTTCCCCTTTGCGGGGTTAGTCAGATACTGACTTTAACACAAACACGCGATGGGGTAAGTTTTTCTTTGTTTGATCGCTAGCAGGAAAAATTACTTATTATTTGTATCAAAAAGCACGGCGAGTATAATATAAAATAATGATATGAATTGTGTTTTTTTTTATTACAGCTTTAATAATATTACATGTATATTGTGGGTTTTGCTATATCTTAACACAATTCAAAAATTACACTCATTTACGTAGATGGGTCGTATTATTTCGGTTGTCTAAATTCTGACCATCTTCTCACGCCTTTTGACTTTCATATAAATAAAAAAGTCTAGTGGTACTTCATGTCTTTCTAACTAGCTGTAGATAATTTAATGTTCTAAACAACTCACATGAGAAATTATACAAAACTAAACATCATATACACGTAAAAAGCTCCACTCCATCACATTTTTTGAGGACAAAAAAACACAAGATTTTTTAACCAAATTCCACTAATATCACGCAGTCCTCTGAGTTATTAAAAGTAGTGTGTGTAGTAGACTTCATATATGTCAGTATATGAGCTTATGTACCTATTGTAGCCTGTGTGGTGACGGGTTAAGAATTTCACCACCCCTTTCTTCCCGTGGGTGTCGTAGAAGGCGACTATGGGATATGGGTTAAATTGTGGCGTAGGCGAGAGGCTGGCAGCCTGTCACTGCAAAGTCACAGTTTCGTTTTCAAGGGGTTGAAACCCCTTATTTTCCAGGAGTGGCACTCTGAAGCTTTAGTAGTTTCATGTGTTCTGCCTACCCCTTTATGGGATACAGGCGTGATTGTATGTATGTATGTATGTATGTATGTACCTATTGAACCTACATATAAATATTATAGGGCGAGTTTCTAATACTTTTACTATAATTAAATAATTTAATTTCCGACATACACAATGTTATGGAAATTTCAATTCCTAAAAACGTTTACCCCAATTTCAATGTAAATATATGATTAACTTATCAAAATAATGACTGCCATTACCATTGAAAGGAATTCCATCTAACCGACGAATTAGAGGGGTGACATTGACAACTAAATAACGGCTTTTATAAAACCATCATTCACAGAGGAAGGAAATGTTACACTTTTGGCACGTGCTTGGATTCCCGTCTTATATTCTCCATATTCCCTGTATTCCATTCATCGGGCAATAATAGAGATTCCTGTCGCCATTTCCACTGTTCTTATCGGAAGCGAGTCGTCATTGATTTTTCCGAAAACAATACAGGATGAAACGCAACTACGCTGAATTAAAATCCATTGTTGTTAATACTGCCAAGAACAGAAAGATATGATGAAAGGTATGTGCCGGTTTATTAAATCCGGCGCTATAGTGGAGGTGAACGTGTGCATTTATTGACGGAATATCGAGACAATGGCGGACTGAAACAACATGCGGGCAACTTTTTAATTAAGTGACCATTGACATAGTTGGTACAACATTATAATGTCAGAAAGAATAGGTATTTCGCCTTTGCGTTAAGTGCATTACCTACTATGTATATTCACATAATTATGTCAATATTTATGGTATACTATCAAACCATGGCTTTTGTCCGCACAGCGTTACTTAAAAAAAACAGTAAACACTTGCGACGCGAAATTTATCAAGTAATAAGTATGTGAGAACATATGGATACCTAAACTTGCGAGAGACACAGAGGATATGACGCTATAACGTTTCTACATACGAGTATATGCATGGGACAGAGAGATTGCCTAGGGATTGCAAATCGGACTGATTTTAGTGTAAATCCGGTGCTATCCGGTCAGCCCGGTTTCAGTTTGTATAGGTGAAAGAATTTAATGTCGAATATCATATTTACCTGTTTTTTTCAAAGAGATTAAAAAAAGGTATTACTAGTATAAGGGCCAGTTAACTTAGACTCATTACCTTCAAACTGTCGTTCACGTTGTCAAAGCACATACCATGCCCATCAGTTAAAGTTTATATTTTTATTTAACCGAATCCGGACCGGATCCCTATGTGCTAAGAGCTCTGGATCCAGCGGGATTATCAGATACGCCGGACCGGACTGCAATCCCTAATCTGTCGCATTGTTTCGTGCACCCTTCTCCCTAATGTCACATGGATTTGAGTGCATTAGATTCGCTCGAACGCTGCATGTCGGTTTCCGGACGGTGGTCGCCACGTGACTCCAAATAAAAGGCTTCACGCCTGATCGGATGGGCAATACAATGTGAATAGAATTGCCCGTATTGTATAATAGCATTTAGGGAGTATGGATATTATTAATTTTTATTAGTGTTATATTTTTACTCAATTTTATGAGGTTACATGGGAAGAAACACTACATGGCGAGTCACATTGCTGTGCGTCTTTTAAATATTAAAAAAATCGGTCGTGAATTCTTATTTATCAGCTAAACTCGAGAGAATGATTGTAAAGCCTACATGACCAGAAATATATGACTACGCCCCATATTCCGGAAATTCATTAAACTATACCTACTATTTTTTTCATACTGCCCCAATGCTCCCTTTTGGGGCAATTTCAAAAAGGTATAATTTCGAAAGTCACATAAAAATCACCAGTATTTCCATCGTCTCAAGATTCCCCTTTTGAAATTACCCGGGCATTTCTGTACTTCGAAATTACCCCAATGCACTCTATAATGAACTGTCACCGCACACATCAGCATAACAGCTCGCCCTCTTGACAATAATCATAATGGATGTATTTCTGGCCAGGCTTTTATTGTTCTTGCTAAATGCTTAGGTGTGCATTTTAGGGTACTTACTCCTATGATAACTAAAATCCAACAAGGATAAAAATAATAAAGAAAAACATGTTAAATACTATAGTATCTAATGAAATTTAATAAATTGAAAATACGAATTTCTCGTTGTTGTTTTGATATCAACATTTAGGAGAATTTCAACTTATTACGCCGTTAAATTGGGTCTGGAGGTCGAACGGATTATATTGTGTATAAAATTTATAACAGATTATTTTTTATCAGAAACTAATTTATTTTTTCATTCCATAAAATCTGGTACTAAGAATAAAGTGTACAAGAGAATCCAGGAATACAAACCATTTACATCAAATTTATTGAGATTTTAAGCATACAGTTTATATCTACCTGAAATCTGGATTAGGCCTTCGAGGCATTGTACCCAGCAATTAAATCTCGTTCCAAGTAAAATTCAAAGCCGTCAACCATTTTGAATGTCTATAATGATTTATCCGAATCTACATATTTAAGGAGTCATCGCGACAAGTACCCGTAATCAACTTTGGCGTTTCATGTAAATCTGTTTCGGGCCTTTTTTATCTTGAGCTCTTTCATGGGAGTAATGTGATTAGCCCAGTCAGGGTTCGAGCCCCATTCGGTCCCGATCGTTTCGTGCACAACTCTGTTTCGTCACCTTAAATTGTCCACAATATGACGTGTCAGATGTTGACCACAAAGTCAGCTCGTGGACATTATTGTACCCATCGATTATTGCGATATTTCCTATTGCCTATAAAGGCAATAGGAAAAGTACCTCTAACTTATGCACTTTTACATTAGGTATACCTTTTTGCTTCTTGTTACCGACATCCCCGGCACCTAAATAGTTTGGCATAGTTATTACTTTTGTTTTCTTAAATATTCATCCATTATTTGAGTAGGTAAGTTAATGTTAATTTGATTTTCTTAAATAAGGAAACTATTAAATATCTATTTTTTTATAACCTTTTGGTGTCCTGTGATTATATTTAAATGACGCCCAAAAAGGTCAAACCTGCAGATCATGTAGCAATGTGGAACAAAATAGAAAAACGACGATCAGTTTAGAAATGAAGAATCAAGAGGTACCATTTGGATAATAATAACGAATTAAAAAGATGTCAAAACGGGATTGTGTACCAATCGAATCTGAGCCCAGGGTTCGAGTGCCCTCGTTCGGTAGGGCGCTAAATAAGATGCGACATTTTCCGCCTCGGGCACCTTTGATAGTACTTTTAAAGCTGTGACACGAATTCCGAACCTCTCTTTTATTGGTCACCATTATGATAATTACATTAAGGGCCTTCCTTCGATACTTCGTCTTTCGAATTTGTTCTGTTGTTACGGTAAGGCGTTTGCCGCTTGAATATTGAGCAGCTCATTTGTGAAAATCGCACCTATTGTCTACGTGACACTTTTCTTTGAGGGGATCCTTCAGTTCTTATGATTCGATAGAATTATATGAATTCAAAAGTGGTTCAAAGAGTTTCGAAAGTTGCAAGAGATACATTTTAAAAGAATTGCCGTTTCAGCGATTCGTTTACGTTTTCAATTGTATTTACCAACAAAAGCGACACGAAAGGAATATCAAATCAAATGCTATAGCTAGTGCGACCATAGATTCTGGCTATATGTTTGAGCCGTTTGGGGTGGAGACCCTAGGGGACCCGGAGCACACTCTATTTTCAAGGAACTGGCGAAGCGCCTCATAGATGCTACGGGTGACCAGAGGACTGGTTCGTTTCTTGCGCAGCGGGTAAGCATCGCGATACAGCGCGGCAATGCTACCAGTCGATGGGCACCCTACTATCCGGTACCGGGTTGCTCCTCTCTTTTATTTGTAAATATTTTTATGTACATATATTTATTCCGTGTTAGATTAAGTTTAGTAGTGTAAGTCTTTTTTATATTTTTATACAACACATGTATTGATTTTATTAATAAACAAGGTACTAGATTGCAACGAAAAGCTAGTTGCCAAATAAGTACAAGCATTATTACTATTGATTTTGCCTTCAGTGTAACCATGAGTTACTCTATAGTGATAACGTCACGGAAAACATATGGAGGAAGTGTCCAGCTCAACCTACAGAAGCGGGGACTTGCTATCTTAGTAACGTATTCCGCATTTATGGTACACCACACAGCTAGCATAGGTAGTTATTTTTCAATATAATTTCAAAAAAAACGCACAGCATCCAGTTTCGGACGGCGCCCAATCGAAACTGTTGTATCGTATGAAACAAAATCGAAACAATGCGTAAATTAAATTCCATTCGTTGGAAATACTAACTAAACTTTTTTATTAGTGAAATAGCATTTTCAATTTTGCGGATGTTGCAATTTTTTCGTTAAACTACTGGATGTTTCATTCAACTGCCGGTTTGGAATAAATAATAAAGAATGCTAACACTTTACTAATAAACATTAAAATAAATAAATAAATAAATATTATAGGACATTCTTACACATATTAGTCAGGGACCAAACGCTATACAGCGTGGGAATGCGGCCAAAATCGACTTGCTATCTTAGTAACGAATAGAATTTTCAATTTTGCGGATGTTGCAATTTTTTCGTTAAACTACTGGATGTTTCATTCAACTGCCGGTTTGGAATAAATAATAAAGAATGCTAACACTTTACTAATAAACATTAAAATAAATAAATAAATAAATATTATAGGACATTCTTACACATATTGACTGAGGCCCACAGTAAGCTCAAAAGCGTCAAAGGTGCATGAGTGCATGACGTTTTAACCCTTAAATGCATGAATTTTTCTTTTAACGAGATATTAATATAGTAATTGTACCTTAAAATTATTTGCGACAATAAATGACTTTTTATTTTTATTTTTTTTATTTATTTTAATATATGTGATAGAAAATGGTTTCCTGACTCTGGGAAAAATTATAAAAAAAATATTTAATACCGATTTTAATACTAAATCAGTGTTAGAAGTTAAATAGGCCAAAACTTATTTATATATAAATATATAATTATTGGTAAGTTTTATTTGTAAAGTTTGACTACTATTAGAAAGGTAAGGTGTACTCGGGTAATTCCGAACGTCGAAAACCGTCGGCAAATTCCGAAAAGGGACCTTTATTACTATGGAATCACGGGTGATTATCATTTGAATTTCGGAATTTTCCGACGGTTTTCGACGTTCGGAATTACCCGAGTACACCTTACACTATTTGTGAAACCCCCATGATAAAATGTTTAAATTAAACTAAGTACTAAATCCGAAAAAATCTGCCTAAATCACATACTAAAAACCGGCCAAGAGCGTGTCGGGCCACGCTCAGTGTAGGGTTCCGTAGTTTTTCGTATTTTTGTCAAAAACTACTGAACCTATCAAGTTCAAAACAATTTTCCTAGAAAGTCTTTACAAAGTTCTACTTTGGTGATTTTTTTTATATTTTTTAAACATATGGTTCAAAAGTTAGAGGGGGGGGGACGCACTTTTTTTTCCTTTAAGAGCGATTATTTCCGAAACTATTAATATTATCAAAAAATGATCTTAGTAAACCCTTATTCATTTTTTAATACCTATCCAACAATATATCACACGTTGGGGTTGGAATTAAAAAAAATATCAGCCCCCACTTTGCATGTAGGGGGGGTACCCTAATGAAACATTTTTTCCCATTTTTTATTTTTGCACTTTGTTGGCGTGATTGATATACATATTGGTACCAAATTTCAGCTTTCTAGTGCTTACGGTTACTGAGATTATCCGCGGACGGACGGACGGACGGACGGACGGACGGACGGACGGACGGACAGACAGACATGGCGAAACTATAAGGGTTCCTAGTTGACTACGGAACCCTAATAAAAATCGCCATCATCCCGTTTTTTGACACTTTTCCGCCATTTCATCTTTATCCTTAAATAATAAATAATAAATGTGTGATTTTGGATAGCTAAATATTGAGCCACAGGCCAACAAATATATGATGCATATATGCATCACCATGCATTTAAGGGTTAAGACTTATAGGATACTATGAAGCTGTAATATACAGTTTTTGCTGGTTCGCCCACTTACTAAGAACAGGCCCCGTAGCCGAATGGCATTACTGCGACGCGAAACGCCAACGAAACGAGGCAAATATGTAGTCTGGCTCTGTCGCGCCAGTACGCAAGAGCTATAGAGATAGGTAGCTACGAAAGAGATATTATCGTGAGCGTTTCGTGAGCGTTTATGCATTCGGCTACGCACACAGTATCGATCTACCAAGAAGGCGTATTATAGCATAGGTAGACCAACTGGAGGCCGCCCGTGGTAGCGGATCTGCATAAGCTTCAAGTCGATAATTGGCAGGAAAAAATTATCGGCTTTTGTTTCTTCTAAATTGGGGAATTTAAAAGACAACATTCTAATGGATGCCATTTGTGCCGATAAGATAAACGATACAGTATCAAATAAAGTTGCATTAGATATGCTTCAATTTAGCAATGCACTTGTGAACCACGCCCAATAAAGCACTAACGTCTTGGATCAATCGCCGAGGGAGACAAGATTGGACTAGGTACCTAGCCAACGTCATAAATACTTAAGGTTCAAAAGCGTTGGTTAGCTGTCCCTATCGCTCTTCTGTAGTGGCGCGACGCGCGAGGCCCAGACTGCTTTACGATCATCATGTAGCGTCAACGATTGTCACATCGGCCAGGCCAGCTGTTTTTGCCACATCATTCACCAGGGATACCTTTACTAGTCCTTATCACTTGATTTCACTCTTTATTATTTGGCATTAGAGCACCAAATTGATTGATGTATTGACAGATGACTGGCGAAGTAACCCCGCCCGAACTATCAAATCACAGCGTTACAGAAATGAGTTGGCAAATAAAATTGCGAAGTCACGGCATTGATCGAATAAGCGTATTACAATAATAAATTTGGAATTTATTTTGATGTTGTTTCCATAAATTTTAAAATTTTAAGGCACAATATTAAAGAGAATTGGAAATTAAACTTATAACTGGTGCGAAGTAGCCGAAGATGATACATTTCCACGCTGTACCAACCTATAGTCCAACCTATAGTCTTTGCACTAGGGTACGTAGCCGAATGGCACAAACGCTCACGAAACGAAACGCTCGTAGATATCTATCTCTATCGCTCTTGCGTATTGGCGCGACAGAGCCAGACTACCTTTCGCGGCGTTTCGTTTTCGTTTCGCGTCGCAGAAATGCCATTCGGCTGCGGCACCTGGAACGACTCGGAGCGAGAGTAAAGCGCATTGATTATAAAATCAAACGAAATATTAAGTAAGTAATTGCTAGATATTTTTTTATAAAAAAAAACATGGATGTTCACTGGGATTGAAGCACCCTGAAATTAAAAACATTGGTTACCATCATTTTATTTTCACCGGACACGCTGCTTATTTTTACATTATTAGTTGTAGCTTAGGAAGCTTATGAATTCTTAATTAAATCACTGTAAGAACAGGCGAACTTCTAACGAACCAAAGATCAAACTAAAATCCGATCTGTTTTCACGAATCATTAGAGCAGTGTTTATTGAAACATGCACGTCCCGATGTACAAAAACGGTGAAAAGGCTCTGATCCCTTTAAAGCGCCATTTTCTTTTTATATCCAATGAACCGAGAAATGCGGGAATACAACGCCGGAGGCCTTATTCGACTCACATTAACTGAAAAAGACCTCATGAGCTTCATCATCAAACATAAATATCATTCAGATGGTCGAGAACCTCTTGAAAAACTGAAGGATCTTAAGATCATAAGGGTGATTGAATGAAAGGTACCTATGAGTCGGAGAATATCCGTAAGCACGCCCGTAGATATAAGTTAAGATAAGATAAAATGACTGCCAAAGTTGCATCATTTTAAAATAAACAGTGGATATTATCGTCAATTGATCGCCAATCGACAACTGTATACGCACAAAACAAATTAAAAAAAATAAAGCAACAAAATCAACTTGGTTTTATTACGGTGTATATTGTAATTACTAATTATATAGTAGATTGGTTGACTTGTCACACTTTGTCAACTGTTTTCTGTTCGTCTGATTGCACATGTCTAATTTTGACTGATCATTGTATACCTATTCGACAACCTGCAATTTTATTCACATCAACGGATAATCAACACGAAACATCAGTTTTCCCAAGTCAAATAAACCCCCAGATTGAGTTAGCGCCATATCGTAGGCAAATAAAATATTTCCAAATAAAAACAAATACTGGCCTGAAACGGGAATTTTATTAAAATTTGATTTTTAAATGAAATATTTTTGGGATCTTTGTCCCAAATTTTGTTTTTGAAGGGAAGTTAGAGCTTTCTGACAGTCCCTATAGAGGTTTCTACGAGGAATATATTTTTGTTAAGAATTTTAGTGTTAGAAGTTATAAAATGCTATATATATCAATTAAGTAAGGTAGGCTTATACACCGTGTTTTTATTGAATTCCGTTAAGTTTAAGGGAAGGTTCTATCAAATACAATTAATTTCTCTAAGAAACTTGCGTCTTAACTCTTATGGTTACAGAGTTATAAAAAAAATTACTGAACACGTGCGTGACAGCCTTTACCACTTCCTTATGTTAGTTGTTTTGACATGTGCCGTCAATGGCGTCAATCACTTGACACTAACTTGCATGTTATCCTTAAGGGTCTCTCACACTGACTAATTCATTTGTTATGTATGAAAACGATGATTTTTTTTTTTTTGCCTATTTAACTAAAAGTGTTATACAGTGGTTCCTGATAATGAACCTAACAACGTGTCGAATTTAACGGAAAACAAAAAAAAACACGGTGTAGAGTCGTCACATTGACTAAACTGCTTGATGTTTTCTAGGATTTATCCTTTAAAAAAATAACAAAATAAGCTTAAATTAAACGATGAAATTTAACCCATTCCATGCTGTGCTAAAAATGTTATTGTTTAGTTTTGGAATATTAGTCTTATTTTGTGGAATTCTGCCTTTACTTGTAGTATTTTGAAGCGTGTTACATTAATTTTATTATTTTAAATTATTTATAGCTTGTGGGTATTTATTATACATTTGTAGAAATGAAGTTTTGTTTTTTCAAATAAACTCATCTTCCTCTTTCATAAAAACAAAAGGTGTTTATAACAAACACCTTCAACATTGTTCACAAACAAGAGTCAAAAAGTTTCCATAACCAAAGAGCAATCCAGAAAATTACTCCCGCAAAGCATAGCCAATTTGAGCGACCCAAACTTATTATTCGTACCTATTTCCCCAACAAGAGAAACTAATCTAAAGAAAATTTTCGTCCCCGTGAAGAAAATAAGCTTATAAGGGAAGTGCAGTCGCGCACGGCTACCTAGGAGTACGGGTTGGCAACAAACTTTAAATTAAACTTATTCGCGGAAAATAAGTTTTTTACGATTCTGCTGAGGGCGCCTTAATAAGCAATCTTGAAATAATATCTAGGTGTGTGGAATGGAATTTAGTTAAAAATCATATACAAGTACATATCTAATAGATAGGCGATTGTCCGAAGCGTTGTTGACTGAAATATTAGAGTAAGTCTACGTTTAACGAAGCAATGGCGCAGGTATATATATGTCGCAGTAAGATAGATAAAGCCGTTATATAGTTATAACCCTAGGGATATAATTATATGTCGTAACATAGTTAAACGAAAGCTATTTATTGCTATCTTACTAGGAATATAACTATAATACGTTACTAGTTTAGTCAAATAGTTATATGACTGGATTCAGTTTAGTGAAATGAAGTGCGGCGGAGGTATAGTTATAACCCTAGGGATATAATTATATGCGTTAAACAAACAAACCACAGTGAAGAATTGTTTAGGGCAAGAATTTGTTAATTATTTCCAATTCAATGTGCTTATTCTCTCTAAACACACAGACGGATGGACAGAGTCGCGACATAAGGGTTCCTTTTGATTTTTTTTTGGTATAGAACTATAAAGAACCGGGACACCTGGTTCCAGTTCCACTTAGAGATGTATTATAACTATATCCCTAGACTAAGTTTAATCCAGTGATATAATTATATAACTAAACTAGTACCGTATTATAATTATATTCCTAGTAAGATGGTTATGAATCGCTTTTGTTTAGCTATGTTACGGCATATTAATTATATCCCTAGGGTTATAACTATACCTCTGCCGCACCGCCAGTCCGCCACACTCCTGCCTACAATCATTTCACTAGACTGAATCCAGTCATATAACTATTTGACTAAACTAGTAACGTATTATAGTTATATTCCTAGTAAGATAGCAATTAATCGCTTTCGTTTAACTATGTTACGACGTATAATTATATTCCTAGGGTAATAACTATATAACGGTTTTATCTATCTTACTGCGACATATACAATATACGTACAGTTTGACACAGATTTGGCTTTGAATGTTCAGATGTGCTTTTTTACAGTCGTAATTGATTCTTGTAAAATTTTGTGACTTGATTAAGTACATAATTTAAAGTAAAAAATTCAATCTTATGGAAACTTTAAAAAATACGAATATTGGCAGGAAGAAAGCACTTAGGCGACAATAGCGTATAAATATTGTGCTTTCGACTTTTGTCAGTTCACTGTGAAAATGTGTTTTCAAACTTCGCATTTTTTTTTTCAGGTTAAATAATTCGATATGATTCAAATTACTGCAAAACTATTGAATAACTATTTAAGTATGTCTGAACCCAAGTACCAATCTAATATACAATTTGTTTATGAATCCCCCATAAAGAAATGTAAGCACAGTAAAACAGCAAAATGCACACATCGCAAAAGTGTTCATGCACCGATGGCCCGTTCGGTGGTGCATCTCGTCTATCCCAGTAGAAATAGAATGGGATAAATTCTAAAACTACGTGTCCTACTCTACACAGTACGGTTAGAAAAAGACGGGTAGTCTATCTCGCGGGTGAGCTACTGTCGTGCTCTTGAGCCATACAGATAATGCTACACATCAACTTTAATGGATTGGCCATTTGTGTTATTAGAAAATTTCAGTCCACAGTTCGGATTTAGGGAACTAATATATACCTATTACAATAATTGCAATA
Source organism: Leguminivora glycinivorella (assembly GCF_023078275.1). Lineage (NCBI taxonomy): Eukaryota > Metazoa > Arthropoda > Insecta > Lepidoptera > Tortricidae > Leguminivora > Leguminivora glycinivorella. Next base: position 8,694,402 of record NC_062979.1, read on the forward strand.
AAGTACTATCATGATATCAGTGTAATGTGATGTACATGTGATAATTTAATCGTGCAACTTTGATAATAGGTACGTGAGTATAGGTAATGTAACGTATGATGTAATTAAGTGGTTGGTATATTATGTAGATGGCCACCGGGACGAAAAAGGCTATAATACTTTCAAATTGTTTCAGTCTTACAACATTGAAATATTATTTAAAAGAACAAGAGCCTTTAATAAGTTAACAGAATAAATTATTTACCTAATTAAAATATTAATTTTAAGTTTCAGTAAGGCTCACATCTAGCGTCTCACGAGCGTAGCGTCGGTCCAACTGTATGAAAAAAAACGCCGTGTCGACGTCGCGCCGACGCAGCGTCAGGCTTACAGTTGGCCGTACAGTTGGCCCGACGCTACGCTCGTAGCTACGCTACGCTTGTAACAAGTAATTACAATTGAACTAATAAAACACTTGACGAAACAGTGCGCCAAGTACATCGTGCGCTGAATTCGTAGCACGCTCAAGTTTAGTCGAAATAACTCCCAACAATTAGAACTGAGCAAACTCCACATTTACATTACCAGTTCGAGCAGGTAACTAACAAGTCGATTCGAATTTACAATAATATTAACTGAATTACAGCTTGGCAAAAAGAGACATGGGACAATTTTTTTATCATAACAACACCTAACTGTTCTCTTACGAAAGTGACAGAATTGCAATTGCAATGGTTTACATAGATGGTGGCGCCCCTACTATTTTCTACTCTTTTTTGCGAGGCTGTAGATAAGTACCATAAACAACATAAAAATATATATCTGGTGTATGTAATCTCTGATAAACAACGTGCTTTGATCAACTTTATGGATGACGGTTTACGGTATAGAGAAAGATGGTGGTGCCATCTATCCAACTATGGGAAGATTCCCGATTCGGTCACTGGGAAGTACATATTTTAGCTTATGATTACACGTACACAAAACAAATCTGATATTCCCTAGTTGGTTACACGATAAATATCTTCAGGACATCTTAATAGTATAAAGCCTGATGACCAGAAATATATGACTACGCGTCGTTGCGGAATTTCATTAGAACTGCGTATTTTTTTCTTATTATATGTACTGAATGACTGAGCTGTCACATAAGAGAATAACAGCGCTCTCTTGACAATAATACAGGGCGCGTAACTTTCATGCCGATGACACAATTTGACGTCACGTTGCATATAGGATGATTCAAATAGTTTTATTGTAATAATTAATCATTATTCATTAATCAATTTAATCATGTACAAATGACTTCAAAAGAAAACTATTCATACGTGTAATAATTAATACCTACTTGATACGTGAAACGAAAAGGAAACAATTTGTTTTGTTTTAATAATTTATTGAAATATGGTAACAAAACTATTTAATAAAATGTATGTATGAAAAATAAACAAATAATTTAATTTACTTTTCACGTATCAAGTAACTATTAATTATTTCACATATGAATAGATTAGTTTAGAAGTCATGATTAAAACTCTTGAATCATCCTATATGCAACGTGACGTCAAATTTATATCATCGGCATGAAAGTTACGGGCCCTGCACGGAAGCATGGTCGCGCGATAGACGATAAAATATCAGGCCGTCCCTATCGCACTTACAAATAGTGCGATAGGGACGGCCTGCTATTTTATCACTTATCGCGCGACCATAATTGCCTGCCTGGTCATATATTTCGGTCAGGCTTTAAAAGATCTCTCGATTAACGTGCATTTCACCGTAGTTGTCATGCGCGAGCGAGGAGGATAAAAAATAAATGAAATCTTGTAGATATCGTTCTGACGTCAGTGTACGTTTGAATCGACCTGAAAAGCGCCAGTTGACTTCAAATTTGAAGACACGTCCCGATCCTCCCGTAAATCGCTTACAATTAATTAAGGAAGCGAAATTTTAAGACCAAATTAAAAGAACGGAGACGATCGTTTCTTCATAAAAACCTAGTCTCCAATTTTCTCTCTGGATATTGACATCATGGAATATTTATTTATTTAGGATACATGTGCGGAAAAAATCGAAACAAGTGGCGATCTCTCTCTTAATATGAGTAACTTGTTCGCCTGTGTATCGTAGGTACAAAATTTTAGAATCGGTCTTTTAAATTTTCCACATAGTTACCTAAAATGATAATTAATGCACGAGTGCTCCCGTGCGGTAAAGTTGTAGGTTTATTGATATAGTGTAAAAACGTTCACATTATTTCTTATGTTTCAATCATAACCATGCGCTTATGGTCGATTAACAAAAACTTGCGTGTGGTGAATATAATGTGTGGTTAATTAATTATCTGAGGACTACGTGTGTATGAAATTCGTTTTCGGGTAAGTCAGTCACTTTCCTCTTAGTAATACTTACCAAGTTTATGTATTTTAAAATGTGTTTATATAATTTGATATATTTCAATCATAGCCATGCTCTTACGGTCGATTTACAAAAAGTTGAATAGGTGTGGTTGATACTACAAAAATTTGTGTCAATTTATTATCAGAGGACTTCGTTTTTATGAAATTCGTTCACCTCCACTTCCATCTTAAAGACCAAATTAAAGTTCAGAAGGAAGCATGCGTTCGAGCAACAAACGCGAACTGACAAAATGTTAACTTGGCATGAATTATGAGTTCCGTAGCTCCGCGGCTCTTGGGAAATTAAAGTGTCTTGCACCAAGTTTAAGAAGAGCAGGTACAGGTACAGCCTTGAGCCGGATTAAATAATAATTGTTTTGCAGACGCGGGTGGGGGCTCGATATGAGCTAAGGTATACTAGCAGGGTATACATACAAGCATTTGCTTGTATAACGTGCTTTTATGTCACCGCGACATAAGACTATCCGAACTTCTGTTATTATAATATCCTAACCAAAAAACTAAAATTAAAAAAAAAAACCCCGACCGCGACATAGTGGACCGATTTTCATGAAACATGGCTAAGAACACTTCCGACTAACTCAGCTTTCAAACAAAAAAGAAACTAAATCTAAATCGGTTCATCCGTTCGGGAGCTACGATGCCACAGACACACACACACAGACAGACAGACAGACACACAGACAGACAGACAAACAGACAGACACGTCAAACTCCGTCGTTTTTGCGTCGGAGGTTAAAAAAGACGGGTGACGTATATCGTGGCGAGATAATGTTGCGCCAATCATGCGCTGGCCTTACAGTGCTTGATTCGCTAATGCCCTATCAGGCTATCACATTGAAAATAACCCGATTGAAAGTGGCATCTACTAGTATACTGTCAATTGTCATATTGACAAACACTGGTACTCTTTTTTACCTTAGAAAGAATGTGGCTACCGTTAGTTTTGGATACATTTATTCGATAGCGATAAAATTCAATTAATTGTATGGATAAAGTGAAATACGCGTAAGGAAATTGAAGTGACAATTGAAGTGATATGCCTGAATAGCAATATAATAACGTGAGTACAACCGTATTTCAATTAATTATTTGAATATGTCTCACGAAAGTTTAACGTGTATGAAATTGAAGTGTCTTGCACACCAAGGTTACTAGAACCTAAAATCATAAAAAAATCCCGTTTGCATGAAATATTTTCATGAAACATGGCATGGAACACTCCCGACTAACTCAGCTATCAAATAAAAAAAACTAAATCGACAAACAACAAGACAAACAGACAGACAGGCACGTCAAACTTATAACACACCGTCGTTTTTGCGTCGGGGGTTAAAAAAGGCTTGTGTTAAAGGAATTAACGAACGAGGTCCGCTTAGTACTTGTGATTTTTTTTTATATGTACTTAAGTAATTGCTAATGGTGCTAATAAATAAAATCGTAGTCTTTTTAGGGTTCCGTAGTCAACTAGGAACCCTTATAGTTTCGCCATGTCTGTCTGTCCGTCCGTCCGTCCGTCCGTCCGTCCGTCCGTCCGTCCGTCCGTCCGTCCGTCCGTCCGTCCGTCCGTCCGTCCGTCCGCGGATAATCTCAGTAACCGTTAGCACTAGAAAGCTGAAATTTGGTACCAATATGTATATCAATCACGCCAACAAAGTGCAAAAATAAAAAATGGAAAAAAATGTTTTATTAGGGTACCCCCCCTACATGTAAAGTGGGGGCTGATATTTTTTTTCATTCCAACCCCAACGTGTGATATATTGTTGGATAGGTATTGAAAACTGAATAAGGGTTTACTAAGAACGTATTTTGATAATATTAATAGTTTCGGAAATAATCGCTCCTAAAGGAAAAAAAACTTTTGAACCATATATTTAAAAATTATGAAAAAAATCACAAAAGTAGAACTCTATAATCCTTGATGTTTACTAACAGAATTATAAATAAGGTCTGCAAAGGCTTAAGCACTAATGGAATTTCAGCAGAAATTTGCAAGAGCCTAAGTTTCCGAGGACCCTGGAAAACTTCAAACTAATACCCTCGAGAACCTAAGCAGTAATCAGCAATAAAAGTCATTTAGTTTGTTAATTACGAAATATATATTTAAGGTTTTTCTTGTATATATTATAGCGAAATAAAATATGTAGGTACTTAGTTGAAACTAAATGAGGGCGCGATTTTGATGAAAAACGCTTAAATTTGGTAAACATTTGTAGATAACTTTTCGCATATAATTAACCGGGCAACTAAAATATTAAACGGGAAGTTAAGTCGGGCATACAATAATATAATTTGGCTGTGTTTTAATATTGTGGCGACAAAAAAAATATATGAGCCTCAAATATTAAGCATCATTATTATTGAAAAAATGGCAGCAAATTTCAAGCGACAAAAATATTGCCGAGGAACATTAAACAATACTTTGGCGACTAAAATAATAATTGGCACCTAGTATTGTAAAGCGTAAGATTTTTAATATTTGTAGTCATATAGATGTTAGCACCTAAATAATTATACTTAGCTCATCGTGTAAAGTAGTATTTAAATTGCGGAGGCAACTAAAAATATTACTGGGAAGTAGGTTTTTTTAAAAAAACATATAAAATCGTTTCTTTATGGAAACGATGGTCCCATCGGAAAATCAGCGCTGGAAGTCACCAGCAACACGCTGAGATGAGGCCATTTCGTGGCACTTCATTCCTTTCCGTCTTGTTGTTATTGTCTTGCCTGTGTTCACGAATAAATGTTTATTCTATTCTATTCTATTCAAACATCGTATTTGCGACCCGTAAACCACGAGTAGTATTTAAATATCTCTATAAGGGAACGCGTACCAAATCATTTTATAATAATTACACAGCAAAAAGGAGTGTATAAGCTTCTAATGGGTCGCTAACGCGCATATGATATAAAAAAATTACCGTGATAATCGTATAGTATAATATTAGAGGTATAGGAGCAGAATTATTTTCTGCTAGCAGAAAAGTGGGTTAGTGTTAGGTTATTTTTTTAGTAGAATATAAGTCCTACCAAATTTGCTATGGCATAATTCTTAGGTACTTTGTATGAACAAAACAACGATAGCAAAAAGGAAATGAAATACAGTCCCAGAACGACGACGAGCGAAGCGAGGAGGAGTGTTAGGTATCTTGCATCCCCAACACACAAGACTCGCTATCAAAACAGAAATAGGAAGAAGATGGACAACTTTTTACTGCCTAAATATTATGCAAACAAAAATCTACGGACGTACTCTTAATTTAGAAGATTATTTTGCTCATTAACATTATGCCAGCATAAGATTGGATATTATAAAATCTGCGGAACGATTTATGCCAAGGCATATTCTGAGTAAGGTTTTCCTGCCAAAAAAATGAATCTTTCAGAGTGACGTTAAGACTGCGTAAGACCGGCCTTAGATTCGATAGAGTAAACGTCATGAAAAGTTAAATTCATTGTATAGAGACGAAGTTGCCAGCACTCCCAAACACCTAATTTCTTACCCATAAGTACAATATTTTGTCGACCATTATATTTTATAAGAATCCTTTTTTTTTATTAAAATGACAGCTCACGTGATGAGTGCCGATGTATAAATTTTAAATGTACTTTTTATGTTAATTTGCTATATAAATATTTTAAAAGAACTGTATATTTTATATTAATAGATAGCCGTTTTCCTATTAAACTGTCTCTCTTAAATTGTTTCCAATATAATAATTCAGTTGCCAAATAAATAGTTGATACTCGCGTCTGAATAAACCGTAGCCGTAATGACATTAAAATGCTACCTCATATTGAAATAATTTGAGGCCCCATTTTAGTCGCCAAACTATTATATTTGATACCCATTTCTATGGTTATTTAGTCGCCCGGTTAAATACGTGCCATAACTTTTTAGGTAACTTTATATAATTTCTACTATTTCATATAGCTCTGTATAGACGATCATTTGTAGTTCAGCATATTTTTCCATCTTATTTTCACAGAAATGCAGGAACGCCTGAAAAGTTAAGAGTACCAGTGCTGGACACGCTATAAGGCTGACTAGATGACACCCTTCTGTGACAGACATTGACAGTGACTTAAGATTGAAAGTGACATTTACTTGGACACTGTCGAACACTGCTACACTGCTTTTACTTTACTTCTTGTAATAAGGGTCACTGATGCTGACTGAAGTCGGATGACAAATACGAAACAGTTTTTGAGGAAATATGATGAAAGGCACTGCATCTGTTGCATGCTCCAAATATTTATTGTATTCAAAAAGCTGATAAAACAGACTTAAAAATAAAATAACTGAATGAGATAAATCTCCCGAGAGTTACAACGGATATTTGTGTTTCAAGTTCAACGATGCAAAACGGCGATGCACTATTTGCCCCGAAAAATAGACCAGACTTTAACGTAAGGACCATAAAATTTCTGCCCGGAGACATAAAATCGGGTCAGACGCACCACCAAGTAAATTTAGTGAAATGAATGAGCGAAAAATAAAATGCATTAAAAACCTACTTGGAACAGCTCCAAAGACGTTTGTTCCTTAGTGGCTTTTACAGTTTATTATATTTTGAGATAAAAATACCGGCTCGAGATGGGTAGTAAAGTAAATGCAATATTTTTGAGCATACTTGAAGATAAATTTAGTCTATAAAATGAATGATATGATTTCATTATAGTTGTCTATGAAACAATAAATAAAATTTAATGTGAAATTGGAAAGTCTCTAGGTCAAAATGATCGACAAAAAAAGAAAGAAATTAAAAGGAAAACTGTTCAAATTTTAAGACGCTTACTCACCATCATCGGCCGACGAATAGGGTCGATCGCATGTTGTGTCGGAACCCTGGGGAAATACTCGCAAGCGTCAGATTGCACCCGAGTCTGGCCTTTCTGAAATTGTACCTACCAAAAGTACTGGCTTGAAATTCATATACATTATTACACAACGTCTTTATAAAAATAGACTACCTAATACCTACTTAAACGATAATATTTCACCTAGAAGTGTAAAATTTTAATTTATTACTAATTTTACTTGCATCACTGTTCAAACAAAATTTGTTATTCAACTGCCTCTAAATAAAGTACAATTAAAACCCAACAGAAGCAGATATAACTTCGCCCCGTTTCGGAAATAGCGAGTCCCATCTCATTATATCGCAATTATCGCGAGAACGGAGTGACCCAGTCAGTTGTGCAAGAAATAACCCAGCATTAAACCTGTCGAACTGTCCACTGCAAAAACTTGGTCTTGGTACAGGCGACAGCGTGCTGAGACCTTTCATTATTGAATATTGATTTGAGACTGCTGAAGAATTACCGTTAAACAATTTTAATCAAGTAGAAGCCATATTATGGATATAATTATCCAAAGTAGTAGGTAGGTATATACATACAATCACGCCTGTATCTCATAAATGGGTAGACAGAGCACATTAAACTACTCAAGTTTCAGTGCCACTCTTGGCAAATAAGGGGTTGAATGAGAACAAAATTGTGACATTGCAGTGACAGGTTGCCAGCCTCTCGCCTAGTTAGGTATATCCTTTCACAAATATTTACAAATAATTAAATCACTTTAGGAACAACAGTTCTGTTATGAATAGACAATTTCATAATTGATAATGCATCGTTTGTTATTGCCTTGTTCAGAAACTTTCACACAACTGCGTAGGACAGCTTTGACTTACAATCAACGTTTACCTCTCTACGGCGTAGCAGGTAAGACATTTCCTCATAGGTACTTACATATTTTATATTATGAGAATTGAGCAACTTAAAAATTATGTTTTTTAACACTTCAGTGCAAAGCACTACAATTTTTAGGATTATATGTTTTATGTTTATGTCCATATTTAGAATGTAGCAACGTCAAAGATACGTGCTTGCGTTATAGAATATGCTAAACTGATACACAATAGTTTGATGTAAAAAACATTCAAACCGAAAAATTCTTTTGACTTGCATCCAAAAACCTTTAGCGATCGAAACTCTAATCAGTGTACACGTCAATTTTAATTTCACTCAAACCGCTTTTTGCCGGATTCTGCTCGGAATTGAAAATTTGCATTGAAATTTCTTGTTTAATCCTAGGTATTTATACCTAAATCCTATCAAAACATTATGAAGCCGAAATAGTAAATAGCAGAAATCTTTCACAGAGCTACAGAAAAGTTTGTTTAAAATGTATGTGGATATTTTCAATCCAGATTTAAGCTTTTAGTTCAACGAGACGAGTGCGGAGCGCAGACTTAATATTCAAATTGAAGAAACAGCAACCGGCAACCAACGTTAATGTGATTTAGTTTTATTTTCCCAACTTACGAACTCTTCTCATAACTCTCCCGGGCCCGCCTAAAACTTATTCCAAGTTATCATTCAGGTAAATAAAGTTAAACAGAAAAATTGCGCCTTCGACCAACTTGGTCATTCAACGCTCTTGTACACGACAAAAACTTAGGTTCTTATCAGTTCTGTGAATAAAAGAATTTTCATGTTCGTGTTATCAGATTTTCAGGCAAATACATTTAATATTTATTAGTGTTTTACCGGGAAAGCGAAAATTCGTCGAATTATAAGCGCAATATTGCCGCAACGAAAAATCACACGTGGTCGCGTGTGTCACGGAACTTCACATATTATTACATAAACACACAAAACTTCGCGTTCAGCAAATACTATTATTACGAGTATAATGGTTTCTGAGAACAACTAGATTCACTAATAATTGGGAAGGAAATTATCCAGTTTTTGGGTGTTTCTCTACTGTCATCATCGTTCTCCTTGCGTTATCCCGGCATTTGCCACAGCTCTCCTTGCGTTATCCCGGCATTTACCCAGGCTGGGGTCCGCTTTGACAACTAATCCCAAGATTTGACGTAGGCATTAGTTTTTACGAAAGCGACTGCCATCTGATCTGACCTTCCAACCCGAAGGGTAAACTAGATCTTATTGGAATTAGTCCGGTTTCCTCACGATGTTTTCCTTCACCGGAAAGCGACTGGCAAATATCAAATGACATTTCGCACATAAATTTCGAAAGATTCATTGGTGTGACCCGGGGTTCGAACCCGCGACCTCTGGAACGAAAGTCGCACGTACTTATCGCTAGGCTACCAGTGCTTAGGGTGTTTCTCTACTGTAAATTTAAGAATGGTCTGATCTTTTTCGACGCAATCTTTTTGGTAAGCGGCTTAGTAATGTAGAAATTGCAGAACATTCCCAAAAAGCGAAAACATTCTTGAGAATGTTCGCAGAACATTCCCGCAACATGCAATTTATTATTTAAACAAGACAATATACTTGAAATAATGTTTAAATGGGCATAATATAAAACTATATGTTATTATAGGTATAATATTGTCTATTACAGTTAGCTATTTTGTTGATAAGTGATAAGTTACCTACACTGTGTCCAATAAGTGCGAATACTCACATTTTACCTCAGTTCTAAAGATATAGGGATCACAGGCCATCAAATTCTTATTTAAACTAAAGAGTATATTCCTCTTAATAAAATACAAGCACAAAGTACATAAAATTTCCAAAGTGTCTAAGAAAAACAAAGAAGTAAAGTACCAACAAAATACTTGCTCGGCACGCAGGTGACGAGTTATTTTTTATAAGGAGAATCTGTATGTGATAAAACAGACGCCACGTGTCCAAAATAAACTATTATGGGTACCGAGGATAGATAACGTTCCGGGCAACTAGAAAAATGTGCCTAGGTTCCAGAGCTCACCATCGGCCCAGGTGTGGGATGCAGTATGTAAGCGAGGTAAACTACCTTCAGTACTTACAGATAAAAGCGTTAAAATCAACGTTTTTTTCTTTAAAACCAAGGTTTTGGAGAAAAAAAATGCCTTAAAGTTAAAAAGGATGCTTGGGAATGAGTATCATTTGTCTCAACAAGACGCACCTCCAGCACATTCGGCAAATGGTATTCTAGCGTAGTTTCAGACTAATTTGGCAGTTTTTTATCCGAAACATGAGTGGCCACCCAGGCCTCCAGGTTTAGGCGTATTAGACTATTTTGTATGGTCATACATGCTTTGAAGACTAATTTTTTATAAAATCATAAACCTAGATCATTTCAAAAAGGTTATCGAGAGTATTTGGGATGAAATGTGAAGAAAACGGTGCGTGCCGCGTGTGATCCGTTTGAGAAGCGTTTAAGGCTGGTAAACAAGTTAATGCTGGAGTTATTCCAAAACATTTGTTGTGAATGTAGTAAATAAGAGTGCCATTCATAAAATATAATAATAATGTAGTAACTATTTGTTAATTTTGTTTTATTGGCTATTTGTGCTGCATTCAAACTTATTGGACACGGTATTGTCACTATAAGTTGCTTAAATTCTCACTATACTTCAGGGAACATTTCGAATTTCAGACTTAACAGTTTTAGTCCTGACTTTTTTAAATTAGCTACCGAACTTTATTTCTTGATGCCTGTTTTTGGTCATGCCAATATATGTATATACAAAAAAAGAACAAACAAAATATAAAAACAAAAAGATCGCTGTCAGGATCGAACCTGAGAACATCGGCATACGAAGCCAGCGCACTACCACGGGACTACGTCTTGACTTGCTGAGTTCGACGAAATTATGGTATAAACTACGAAGTTACTAAGTATTCTGATGAATTCTCGTTCTCGAGAACATTCTCAGAAGTTACCGAAAATTCTCATGAGGAATGTTCTGCAACTTTGGAAACTTCTCGACCGTGCATTGCTAGGTAAGCCTCATTTAGTATGGGATTTTGAACAACGTGCCATGCAGGGCATTTTGAAAACATATCTCAAACAAACCCATTCTAAAACGAAACGTACCTAACTTATTTAAATGTTTGTTTACACTAGGAACCCTGTATTCATAAATCTAACCACCAATTCACCGTCTCTAATCCACACACTTTATAAATATTTCGTGAATATTAAAATTCCACACTTCCTACTTACGAACCACGGAACCTACTTCAATAATGCATAGCTCGGCCGTAAAACGTACTGAATGCGACGCGGGCCCGCTAAATGGCCCACGGTAAGAATTTAGTGTTAAAACGTGCTTCAATTTGCCAACGATGTGATAAAAAGAAACCGCAGCGTTGCAATGTGTAAAGTTTATACGGTCGTGTGTGACACGTTCGAAAGTTTGGGTGATCGATCAGCTGGGAAGTGCTAGACGAACGGGCTCGAACTAGATTGAGATTTAATAGAGACACTGGTACAGTTTAGGGTTAAACAGGAGAGTATTTAAGTGGAAACTATTCAGACGTTTAAAAACACTGTCGTTCTATGTCGGAAAAATGTGGCCACTGAGGCTGCAAATCTATAGGTGCCATGTCGACTAATAATTCTTCCTCCTACTTCCAGTTCGCCAGCAAAATATACATACAGTTGATAGTAAAAAGAGGCAGACAAGGTACCTAAGTGATCGTAAAATTAGATAGGTACCAAAAACCCGTATACCTACCCCTAAGCTTACATACAAAGGTAAAATTACTTATACACACACGCCCGTTTAGGATGTAAATGAATACAGTAAAGCATACTGTTAAATATTTTTACAAGATAGCCAACAGTGCCGGAAATCCTACACGATTAAACGAAAGCTCAAGGGCTCTCGAAGTAAAATGATTTTCACTTGTACTAAAATTGAACACAGTTGCAAAATTAAAGTCGAGAAAACATTTTTAGACAAGGTTAAATGGTGTTTGAAGGCTTTCAAGATTAAACAACGGACAAAAACTGTCTCTAACTGTTTTTATCCGTTGTTTTTATTTTACTTTATGTAAATTGCTTATTACCAAATCAATTTGTGTGCAAACTGTTTCTTTTGAAGTTATTTTCTTAATGTCATCTGCAGAGCATGTTACACGAGTATAGAACATGATACAATATATATATCTAAATATATAAAAGAAGAAGCTGACTGACTGACTGACTGACTGACATATCAACGCACAGCCGAAACCGCTGGTCCTAGAGATTTCAAATTTGGTACGTAGGTTCCTTATATAGTGTAGAGGAGCACTAAGAAAGGATTTTCCAAAATTCACCTCCTAAGGGGGTCAAATGGGGGTTCAAAGTTTGTATGGGGAAACAAGATTAGTTTGACTATTTTATTCGAAACTTCACAGGAAGATTCCTTAAGACATATGACTGAATACGTGTTTCAGATTTTTTGAAAATTTAACCCCCAAAAGGGTGAAAAGGGGGTGATAAAGTCAAAAAATCAATATGGGTATCGTTTTTATGGTTTATCGGGTCGCTGATTACGATAAATACAACGTTTTTAAAATCTAACGAGGCGGAAGTGAAATACCTTCTCCCCTGTTGTGGTGCAATGGGGTTTAAATATCAAAAAAATATATAAAAGAAGATATTGACTGACTGACTGACATATCAACGCACAGCCGAAACCGCTGGTCCTAGAGATGTCAAATTTGGCACGTAGGTTCCTTATATAGTATAGAGGAGCACTAAGAAAGGATTTTTCAAAATTCGCCTCCTGAGGGGGTCAAATGGGGGTTCAATGTTTGTATGGGGAAACAATGTTAGTTTCACTGTTTTATTCGAAACTTCACAGGAGGGATCCTAAAAACATATGACTAAAGACGTGTTTCAGGTTTTTTGAAAATTTAACCCCTAAAAGGGTGAAAAGGGGGTGATAAAGTAAAAAAAAACAATATGGGTATCGTTTTTATGACTAATCGGGTCGCTGATCACGATAAATACAACGCTTTTAAAATCTAACGAGGCGGAAGTGAAATACCTTCTCCACTGTTGTAGTGCAATGGGGTTTAAATATCAAAAAATATATAAAAGAAGAAACTGACTGACTGACTAACTGACATATCAACACACAGCCGAAACCGCTGGTCCTAGAGATTTCAAATTTGGCACATAGGTTCCTTATATGGCGTAGAGGAGCACTAAGAAAGGATTTTTCAAAATTCTCTTTTTAAAAGGGTGAAATGGGGGTTCAAAGTTTGTATGGGGAACAAGATTAGTTTGACTATTTTATTCGAAACTTCACAGGAGGATTCCTAAAGACATGTTTCAGGTTTTTTTAAAATTTGACCCCTAAAGGGTTGCAAAGGGGGTAAAGTCAAAAACACAATATGGGTATCGTTTTTATGGTTTATCGGGTCGCTGATCACGATAAATACAACGATTTTAAAATCTAATGAGGTGCAAAAGGAATTTTCTCCCTGTTGTTGTGCAATGGGGTTAAAATATCCAAAATAGCCATAAGTATAGATTTAGTTTTTATCTTTACTTCTGGTTTAAGAGATTTCAAATTGACACGGAAGTTCCTTAGAGGAGCACTAAGAAAGGATTTTTCAAAGTTCACCTCCTAGCATGATAATTTGACAGGGGCAAGGACAGGGACAGGGGGACAGGGACAGGGACAGGGACAGGGACAGGGACAGGGACAGGGACAGGGACAGGACGGGATAGGGATAGGGATAGGGATAGGGATAGGGATAGGGATAGGGATAGGGAAGGGATAGGGATAGGGGGATAGGGATAGGGATAGGGATAGGGATAGGGATAGGGATAGGGATAGGGATAGGGATAGGGATAGGGGATAGGGATAGGATAGGATAGGATAGGATAGGGATAGGGATAGGATAGGATAGGGGGATAGGGATAGGGATAGGATAGGGATAGGATAGGATAGGATAGGGGATAGGGATAGGATAGGATAGGATAGGATAGGATAGGATAGGATAGGATAGGATAGGATAGGATAGGATAGGGATAGGATAGGATAGGATAGGGATAGGATAGGATAGGATAGGATAGGATAGGATAGGGATAGGATAGGATAGGATAGGATAGGATAGGATAGGATAGGATAGGATAGGGATAGGATAGGGATAGGATAGGATAGGGATAGGGATAGGATAGGATAGGATAGGATAGGGATAGGATAGGATAGGATAGGATAGGATAGGATAGGATAGGATAGGATAGGATAGGATAGGGATAGGATAGGATAGGATAGGATAGGATAGGATAGGATAGGGATAGGATAGGATAGGATAGGATAGGATAGGGATAGGATAGGATAGGGATAGGGATAGGATAGGGATAGGGATAGGGATAGGATAGGATAGGATAGGATAGGATAGGATAGGATAGGATAGGGATAGGATAGGATAGGGATAGGGATAGGGATAGGATAGGGATAGGATAGGATAGGATAGGGATAGGGATAGGATAGGATAGGGATAGGATAGGGATAGGGATAGGGATAGGATAGGATAGGGATAGGGATAGGGATAGGGATAGGGGGATAGGGATAGGGGATAGGGATAGGGGATGGGGATAGGGATAGGGATAGGGATAGGATAGGGATAGGGATAGAAATAGGGATAGGAATAGGGGACGGGGACGGGGGCGGGGATAGGGATAGGGGACGAGGGACAGGGACGGGAAGGGGACGGGGACAAGGATAGAGATAGGGACGGGGATAAGAATAGGGATTGGGGTCGGAATAATCGGTCGGCAATCGATATCTAGGCAGTGTAAAATGCAGGTGGCTCAGTGGGAAGGGATTAAGTAGGCATCGGCGAGTATCCTGCATCCGTAATAACTATTAAATTCAATGTGCTGTAAGAAGATTGTTGTTTGCTTGCCTTTTTAGGGTTCCGCAGTCAACTAGGAACCCTTATAGTTTCGCCATGTCTGTCTGTCCGTCCGTCCGCGGATAATCTCGGTAACTTAGCACTAGAAAGCTGAAATTTGGTACCAATATGTATATCAATCACGCCGACAAAGTGCAAAAATAAAAAATGGGAAAAAATGTTTTAGTATGGTACCCCCCCCCCCCTACATGTAAAGTGGGGGCTGATATTTTTTTTTCATTCCAACCCCAACGTGTGATATATTGTTGGATAGGTATTTAAAAATGAATAAGGGTTTACTAAGATCGTTTTTTGATAATATTAATATTTTCGGAAATAATCGCTCCTAAAGGAAAAAAAGTGCGTCCCCCCCCCTCTAACTTTTGAACCATATGTTTAAAAAATGAAAAAAAATCACAAAAGTAGAACTTTATAAAGACTTTCTAGGAAAATTGTTTTGAACTTGATAGGTTCCGTAGTTTTTGAGAAAATACGGAAAACTACGGAACCCTACACTGAGCGTGGCCCGACACGAACTTGGCCGGTTATATGTTTACGTTTGCAATAAGTATAAGCAAAATGGAAAAAATTGTAAGCGATAATGCAAGGAAGTACTTTTTACCCTAACGACCATAGCGTCGAGATACTGGCTATGTGGGTTGTATGAAGTTTCCAGTATAAATATTTATATAGGTAAAATACATACATATTAGTACCTACTACCTACGCTGTGGTCGCTGTGTAACAATTCTACAATCATTGCAAGAATTTCTTTTAAAACAATAGCAATATGTGTAAGGTACAGTCAGCCAAAAAAGTGGTTTACCACTTTTCAATCAATAGAGTCGAAAAGTGGTAAACCACTTTCTTGGCTGACCGTACAGCAAATAGATTAGTTACAATCCCCCCCCAGTCGAGAATTGCCCCGCTATACCTTAATCGAAATAATCGCGGACAGATGTACCTACAAAGAAACCTACGGATCCAAATGAAAATCTTATTCTTTGTAAACGTTTCAATAAGAATACTTTTATTACGCGGGCGAAGCCGCGGGTAAAAGCTAGTATATATATATATATAAAATTTGTTTATTTATTAGTCCATAAATATTACAGAGGCCCTGCAAAACTGTTTAACAGTTAGACTGCATGAAATAAAACTATGGAAACGGATTAAATCGCGTATAGTGAATTTAAAATTCATCCCGACGTTTCGAACTCTTTACAGCGTTCGTGGTCAACGGGTGACTGAGGAAAAATTACAATGTGCAAAAGCTACCAACATACAAGAAATATTAACGAACCATGACCACAAATAATATAATTTATTAAGGCAGGTTCACACACTATTAATAAAGCTAGTTATACAATATTCAAAAAAATTACCATTACTTACTATCTTAAAAAAATTTTTTATCCGTTTCCATAGTTTTATTTTATTTTATTTTTATTTCTTGGAGATACAACAGAAGTATGTGACAGGATAATAAAGATTACATTATCAACAATACATCGAGATTTGTTCACGTACTTCCTTAAACGTTCTCACTAAAACATTTTATTTCATGAGTAACTATCACGGTAACCGAAGACAATATTAGTTAGACGGCAGTTTGACATAAATGTAACATGCTAATGTAACGACGGTCTGGCTCAGTCGGTAGTGACCCTGCCTGCTGAGCCGCGGTCCTGGGTTCGAATCCCGGTAAGGACACTTGTTTGTGTGATGAGCACAGACATTTGTTCCTGAGTCATGGATGTTTTCTATGTATATAAGTATGTATTTATCTATTTAAGTATGTATATCGTCGCTTAGCACCCATAGTACAAGCTTTGCTTAGTTTGGGGCTAAGTTGATCTGTGTGGTCCGGATTAAACGAAAGCTCAAGGGCTCTCGAAGTAAAATGATTTTCACTTGTACTAAAATTGAACACAGTTGCAAAATTAAAGTCGAGAAAACATAAGAGACATGACAAAAAAGATTTAAAAAATTATGGGAGGTGGTCAAAGTTGAGTTTAACGTCTTTGTGATTGTTAAAGTGATCTAATGTTTTTTTAATCATTTATTATGAACTAGCTTTTGCCGGCAGCTTCCCTCGCGTTACACAGACACATAAAGTAGCCTACGTCACTTTTCATCCCTTCAACTAGATCCACTTAAAAAATCACGACAATTTGTCGCTCCGTTTTGCCGTGAAGGACGGACAAACAAACAGACACACAAACTTTCCCATTAATAATATCAGTATGGATTACTGACAAAATAGACAGCTGCCGTGTAAATTATCATTCATATCTGAAACAAAAAAGTTACCGTTAAAAAACCGTTTCACACTATAATTAGGTCATTTCTCATTTCCCAATTTCTGTGTGTTCTATGTTAATATTTCGGGATCGTACAGGCCATTAAGTGGAGTTTGTTTCCACATAATTTCCCACGAGAGGAAAAATGGAAGGAGTCGCTATTAGAGCTTCTTTCAATTTGTTTCTTTTCGTCAACAAATGCCGATCAAATAGATCAGTATGATTACCCAGAGGACGAATTTCATAAGACAATGTCAAACAAGGGAGGCCTGTGGATAGGCATAACGTATAAATATACTGATTGTGATTAATATATTTGATTTTCTTACATTCGTATTCGCGTTATGAACATATCTAGATGTTTCTATTTATAGGATGAAATTAACATAATTAAAACGGTATTAATGGAACCGGAAATGGGAAATCTGACTTAAGACGCTACAGGAGCGAAAATGCTAACATGGATGCTAACATCAATTTAGGAATTTCAGTTATTATATAACTAGATTTATCAAAACAACTTCAGTACAACTCAGATAAAAGATATTGCGAAAAAATCTTTAAATTCGAAATTCCGCTCTCGACTGTTTCCTCCTTTAAGGGCAATTTTTTTTTGTTGTATGGTACCAAATTTGGCATGTCCTACCTCTTCTGACAAAGATTGCACAAATTCTATATCACTTTTTTAAAGGCGTTTGATATGTATGCATAAATAAATAAATTGTCTTTCAGAAATTATTAGTTTTGAATGAATATTAGTCATATTTTTAATAAAAACTTCTGTTTGAAGTCAACAAAAGTGTTGTTTTTCCCATGTCCTACCATGAAGTACTTATGTTTCATATGCGTTAAAATATTATTTTTGTATCATAACAATATGTTTTTATTTACTTAAATGTATCTTTGTACATTAATTTCTAATTTAAATAACACTTTATCTATCATAAATAGTTTTAGAATACTAAAAAATCATTTTAAACATAAACCACAAAAAGTAGCTCTGTGGAAAATCCTACTGAGTTACGGAGAAATTTCGTCAATATTTACTTATTTTACTACTAAAGTGGTAGGTTATTTTTTATTCTGGCAACATTATAATGTCTTGCCGTGTACGCCATAATATTGGTTATTGGTTGTCAATCGCGCGCCACAACTCGTGAAGTAAGGATTTGTTCGAGCGTCTTTTAGAGGTCCGTTTTTGAGTTCCACATAGTGACTACGTTTTCGAAAGTATGTTGTATATTTTATTAAGAAACTACCTATTCATATTACTAGTTAGTTTATCTATTTTAATAATATATAACGTTTATAGGAAGAGTTTGTATAATTTAATTTACAACCAGAATTTTGTTTCTCAAAGGCGTAACCGTTACGTTCCATTGAGATATATTGTTTCTCTGTGTGGAACGATAAAGCCGCGTTATAAGTTCACATTTATATTTTTACGGTTTTCATCTTACTCAATACTTTAGTACTTTACGATACATGTCGTCGTCACTTTTTTATATGGATGTTTAATTATTTTCATGAATGTGATGCAATATACAAAGAAAACAAATTACTTAATTAAGGGCCTTAATTTTTATACGTGAGGCGTAAAATGAGTCCAAAAGTAAATATTTTGAAGACACTGAATATGTACACTTTTTCTGAAAAAGGCTCAGTTGTTTTTTATTTGAGATATTAACATCCACGTAAAAATAGTTTGCTTAATTGTTTGACGTAGTTAAATTAGCTCCAGGTTAATCGCACCCTTAGTTTTATGTTACGTTCCACTGAGAAATTGTCTTAGCAATTTCTTAGACGTAAATTTAATTTTTTATAAGATTTTGTTAGCCTTACCTACCTGTGAGTATGATATTACTTATATAAATCTAACATCTTCTTTACATTTAATAGGAGTTTATAGTTAATTTTTCTACAGATTTTTATGTTTTTACTAAAAAAAGTTTTGAAATTTTTTGACCACAATGGATATGTAAAAGTGATTTTTAGAGGGTTATTATGTGTTTATTCTACTGTTTTAAAAAAAATTAAGTTCATTTTGTTAATATTTCTAATATTAATAAAAGATTTCACATATATACGTCTTTTTTGTTATTTTTATACATTAGTAAGTTTGTAACTCAGTGGATCACCCAATTCACCCAGCTCCAGAAACACCGATTAAAGTTCATTTTTTTCTCAGTTCTCACAAAAATGCTATTAATTTCATTGAATTTTATGTAGGTGAATGACTAATGAACATGAAAAAACAATTGTTATCATTCAAACTAACAACATTTATAAAAACATAAGTTTTTCAAAACGCTACAACAAAATAAAAATCCGCCCTTAAAATTTAATCAATCGTAAACAAAATTTGGGAATCTGAATTACAATGAAATTGTCTGTAATTTTAAATACCAGTCCTATTTTTGCGCCATAATCAATAAGGCCGTTTTTGGAAAATTTTGATAGGCTCTAGATCTAGAGTGTTTTAAAATAAGAATATAAAAACAGCCCGACACAGAGAAATGTGTTGAAAGAATCAGTGCTCTATGTTCAAAAACCAGGGAGGAAATAGTCGAGAGCATTTGTATGGGAAATTGACCCCTCCTGTATCGTCTTAAGTACCATTTTACTTTCAACGAGAGGTTCAGGATTTCACTACATTTCATTTTCAGTCAACATAATACAAATTAACATCATTTCATCAAACTAATACATGCAAATGTAACGTGTTGTTTAGAAACGTCCAACATAGATTTAACCTGTACACTTTGGCCATAATTAAACAAAACAAACATTCAGGACAGCAAATAGTTACTCAGTCTAATTAGCGAATTCGAGCTGCATTACAAACAGTATGCAGTCCAGTGGCACCCTAAAAGTTTAATGAATCAATTTGACCCCCCGTTCGTTATTTATTGATATAGCTAATCAGAGAAATGGGTAATCCATTAGGTTCGCAGGTCAGTGCCGGCGTTTTGATGGGAAGGACGTATATTTTTCTGGTCAGTTAAAATTGTTCGAAGCTGATTTTAAAGTCCATATCTAGATTATTTATCAAACGAAACGTTTAAAGATATATAAAATTATAACATTGAAAGAAAACGCACCATAAAGATTTATAAAATTAATCAGTAGTCATCAAAATTTCAAAGATACAAACAATTAAAAAAATATAGGATATTAAAATTATATTTTTTAAATAAGTAAGAAAAATTTAGGCAATCACTTCTAGAATTCAACAAGTAATACAAGTAAAGTTAAATAAATAACCTTGTCGAAACTATTACAACTGATTTAAAATTTAACGATTTTTACTTATACGAGTATGCAAACGGGAATTAATCATCGGGTAAAACATTTTTTTTTAAACTAACCTTTGTTGTTTTAAGGACTTTTGGACAAGAAGGCATTGTCCACATCCCGTTTGCTTTAAGTATTATAAATATCCTTGGTACAATGCCTCAAGGGCCTATTTTAGACATTAGCTAGCTTTTAAGTTTAGCCTTAGTTTCTTATATAATTATGTAAATATGTTCATGTAAATAAAGAATTTTTTAGTATGTATGTATTTAAATAAAAGTATTATAAGTAGGTTATAAATTCATAGCTCTTCATTCTCTTCAAGCATAGTACTTATATTTTGGTGACTTAGTAATAGACAGTAGCACCCTCTATAATGTTTTAGAAACTTTAGTTCTGCCGACGACATGGTGGTTTCATTACAATTGGTATGAATTTACACCGATGTAATGTTTAGATCAAAACCTAAAAGCTACAGACTGTGCCATATATTTTAACAGGAACATCAAATCTCTTATTTATAAAATGACCTATGTCATACTACTATCCTTACACGGTATAACACTTTTGAACAAACTCGATTCGGTACACCGTATTGGCACAGTATAAGGAATATTCAGTAGTTAATCTCCGGCAGGTAGATGCGGGCGGTCTCTACTGCGCAAGGTCACGCAGGGTTGAACAAAATCTTCGTACAAAGTAAGTTGTTGTTATCTAATAGGTACTGTAACTGTACGTATTAGTATAACAATACCACACCAGTCAATATTGAATACACAAAAAAATATTATTCATATATTAGTCTTATAAGCGCAATACTAGATTGTGTAACGATCCCGAGCAAAATGAGATATTCACGGGGACGGCTTTTCACATCACGTATGTGGTAATTTATATATTATACTTAGATATTATTTAAAACAAAAACGCACTTTCTACTACGTACCATTCAAGTAGGTACGTGTTTTTTTCTTAAATACTGACGAAATAGTATTTACACAATATTTAAGTAGGTACCAAACTTTCGAGATAAATAAGATAGATAGCATCATCTACCTAAATAAAAAACAAGTATTTGGTTGCAAAGTAATTAATGTCGTTACAGGTAAATCCTTATTGATTTTAATGCATCACTATATCTCACTTTTACCTAACGCTGCAAAAATATAAGTATACTAGCTTTTACCCGCGGCTTCGCCCGCGTAATAAAAGTATTCTTATTGAAACGTTTACAAAAAATAAGATTTTCATTTGGATCCGTAGGTTTCTTTGTAGGTACATCTGTCCGCGATTATTTTGATTAAGGTAA
Organism: Leguminivora glycinivorella; assembly: GCF_023078275.1. Lineage (NCBI taxonomy): Eukaryota > Metazoa > Arthropoda > Insecta > Lepidoptera > Tortricidae > Leguminivora > Leguminivora glycinivorella. The sequence goes on from NC_062979.1 coordinate 8,716,353, forward strand.
AGCGGGGCAATTCTCGACTGGAGGGCCATTGTAACTGATCTATTTGCTGTACGGTCCGGTTTTGGCTGACTGTACCTTACACCTATTGTTTTTAAAGAAATTCTTGCAATGATTGTAGAATTGTTACACAGCGACCACAGCGTAGGTAGTAGGTACGAATATGTATGTATTTTACCTATATAAATATTTATACTGGGGAAACTTCATACAACCCACATAGCCAGTATCTCGACGCTATGGTCGGTAGGGTAAAAAGTACTTCCTTGCATTATCGCTTACAATTTTTTCCATTTTGCTTATACTTATTGCAAACGTAAACATATAAAAGGCAAGCAAACAACGATCTTCTTACAGCACATTGAATGTAATAGTTATTACGGATGCAGGATACTCGCCGATGCTTACTTACTAATACCTTCCCACTGAGCCACCTGCATTTTACACTGCCTAGATATCGATTGTCGACCGATGATTCCGACCCCAATCCCTATTCTTATCCCCGTCCCTATCTCTATCTTTGTCCCCGTCCCTATCTCTATCTTTGTCCCCGTCCCCGTTCCCGTCCCGTCTCTGTCCCCGTCCCTCCCCTATCCCTATCCCGTCCCCGTCCCCTATTTTTATCCCTATCCCTATCCCTATCCCTATCCCTATCCCTATCCCGATCCCTATCCCTATCCCTATCCCTATCCCCACCCCTACCCCCACCCCCACCCCTACCCCTACCACTATCCCTACCCCTATCCCTATCCCTATCCCTATCCCTATCCCCACCCCTACCCCTACCACTACCCCTACCCCTATCCCAATCCCAATCCCAATCCCAATCCCAACCCCAATCCCAATCCCTATCCCTAACCCAATCCCTAACCCTATCCCGTTCCTGTCCCTGTCCCTGTCCCTGTCCCTGTCCCTGTCCCTGTCCCTGTCCCTGTCCCTGGCCCTGTCCCTGTCCTTGCCCCTGTCAAATTATCATGCTAGGAGGTGAACTTTGAAAAATCCTTTCTTAGTGCTCCTCTAAGGAACTTCCGTGTCAATTTGAAATCTCTTGAACCAGAAGTAAAGATAAAAACTAAAGCTATACTTATGGCTATTTTGGATATTTTAAGCCCACAACAGGGAGAAAATGCACAACAACAGGGGAGAAAATTTCTTTTCCACCTCATTAGATTTTAAAATCGTTGTATTTATCGTGATCAGCGGCCGGATAAACCATAAAAACGATACCCATATTGTGTTTTTGACTTTACCCCTTTGCACCCCTTTAGGGGTCAAATTTTCAAAAAACCTAAAACATGTATTTAGTCATAATATGTCTTTAGGAATCCTCCTGTGAAGTTTCGAATAAAATAGTCAAACTAATCTTGTTTCCCCATACAAACTTTGAACCCCCATTTCACCCTTTTAAGAGGAGAATTTTGAAAAATCCTTTCTTAGTGCTCCTCTACGCCATATAAGGAACCTATGTGCCAAATTTGAAATCTCTAGGACCAGCGGTTTCGGCTGTGTGTTGATATATCAATCAGTCAGTCAATATCTTCTTTTATATATTTAAACCCCATTGCACCACAACAGGGAGAAGGTATTTATTTCACTTCCGCCTCGTTAGATTTTAAAAACGTTGTATTTATCGTGATCAGCGACCCGATAAATCATAAAAACTATACCCATATTGATTTTTTGACTTTATCACCCCCTTTTCACCCTTTTAGGGGTTAAATTTTCAAAAAACCTGAAACACGTATTCAGTCATATGTCTTAAGGAATCTTCCTGTGAAGTTTCGAATAAAATAGTCAAACTAATCTTGTTTTCCCATACAAACTTTGAACCCCCATTTGACCCCCTTAGGAGGTGAATTTTGAAAAATCCTTTCTTAGTGCTCCTCTACACCATATAAGGAACCTACGTGCCAAATTTGAAATCTCTAGGATTAGCGGTTTCGGCTGTGTGTTGATATGTCAGTCAGTCAGTCAATATCTTCTTTTATATATTTTTTTTGATATTTAAACCCCATTGCACCACAACAGGGGAGAAGGTATTTCACTTCCGCCTCGTTAGATTTTAAAAACGTTGTATTTATCGTGATCAGCGACCCGATAAACCATAAAAACGATACCCATATTGATTTTTTGACTTTATCACCCCCTTTTCACCCTTTTAGGGGTTAAATTTACAAAAAACCTGAAATACGTATTCAGTCATATGTCTTAAGGAATCTTCCTGTGAAGTTTCGAATAAAATAGTCAAACTAATCTTGTTTCCCCATACAAACTTTGAACCCCCATTTGACCCCCTTAGGAGGTGTATTTTGGAAAATCCTTTCTTAGTGCTCCTCTACACTATATAAGGAACCTACGTGCCAAATTTGAAATCTCTAGGACCAGCGGTTTCGGCTGTGTGTTGATATGTCAGTCAGTCAGTCAATATCTTCTTTTACATATTTTTTTGATATTTAAACCCCATTGCACCACAACAGGGGAGAAGGTATTTCACTTCCGCCTCGTTAGATTTTAAAAACGTTGTATTTATCGTGATCAGCGACCCGATAAACCATAAAAACGATACCCATATTGATTTTTTGACTTTATCACCCCCTTTTCACCCTTTTAGGGGTTAAATTTTCAAAAAACCTGAAACACGTATTCAGTTATATGTCTTAAGGAATCTTCCTGTGAAGTTTCGAATAAAATAGTCAAACTAATCTTGTTTCCCCATACAAACTTTGAACCCCCATTTGACCCCCTTAGGAGGTGAATTTTGAAAAATCCTTTCTTAGTGCTCCTCTACACTATATAAGGAACCTACGTGCCAAATTTGAAATCTCTAGGACCAGCGGTTTCGGCTGTGCGTTGATATGTCAGTCAGTCAGTCAGTCAGTCAGTCAGCTTCTTCTTTTATATATTTAGAAAAACCACTTAATTTTCTGGAAGTCTAGGAATTGTGAAGAATGTTATATCCGGATTTTTAGAACTGTTCTCCATACATCCATAAACACTACAGTAACGAAATGACCTCGGCACTGACGTCATTTTCACACACACATAAAAAACAGCGCGCAAACGCGGCCCCGACTGTCCAGCCCAATAATTACCAGTTTCGCATGTTTTCGCTGCATGCGAGGGGAGGGAGGGGGACACACCGCGCGGCGTGAAGTTTGTAAGAAGAGTTATTACTGGTTTATACTGTGGTATTGGTTTTATCAATGAAAAGCCAAATCCTTTCACACACCGGTCGAATACCTACTAATATTTACTACGCGTCCATTGGACTCCATTGAGGCACATATCCAATTTATTTAGACTGATTTAAAGCGTTTTATTTTAAACAAAACCTATGAAAGTATTTTTATTTAGTACACTTACTCTCGATAAATGCCTTCGTTCCGTATCAATATTACACTCCTTTTTGCTGTGTACTTAACACAGCAAAAGGGAATGTACAAGTTTCAAATGGGGTGGCAACGCGCATGTGACACTGTCTGCATTGCATGCGTTCATAGGTTACGGTGACCGCTTTCCATCAGGCGGACCGTATGCTTGTTTGCCACCGACGTAGTATAAAAAAAAAAAAAAATCAATATACATTCTAAAAAACCGGCCAAGAGCGTGTCGGGCCACGCTCAGTGTAGGGTTCCGTAGTTTTCCGTATTTTTCTCAAAAACTACTGAACCTAACAAGTTCAAAATAATTTTCCTAGAAAGTCTTAACAAAGTTCTACTTTTGTGATTTTTTTCATATTTTTTAAACATATGGTTCAAAAGTTAGAGGGGGGGGGACGCACTTTTTTTTCCTTTAGGAGCGATTATTTCCGAAAATACTAATATTATCAAAAAACGATATTAGTGAACCCTTATTAATTTTTAAATACCTATCCAAAAATATATCACACGTTGGGGTTGGAATGAAAAAAAATATCAGCCCCCACTTTACATGTAGGGGGGGTACCCTGATAAAACATATTTTTCCATTTTTTATTTTTGCACTTTGTTGGCGTGATTGATATACATATTGGTACCAAATTTCAGCTTTCTAGTGCTTACGGTTACTGAGATTATCCGCGGACGGACGGACGGACGGACGGACGGACGGACGGACGGACGGACGGACGGACAGACAGACATGGCGAAACTATAAGGGTTCCTAGTTGACTACGGAACCCTAAAAACGATACAATTGAATTATTATGATGGCAAGAGACCTAATGGAGTGTCTTTGGTTGGGATGGTTAGTAAGGGGTGCTACCTGCCTAGATAGGTACACTGGCAACGTCCCACCTACAAAGGACTATAAGATGACCGAAGAGCTGGCGACTTCCTCGCGCACCGTATCAGCCACGTATCAGATTTTTTTGTTTTATAACATACTCGTAAACATAAAGTTTAATTGCATAAAGGTTAATGGCAAGCTAGAATATAATTATTTTATCATATTCGGCAGTCAAAGGATTAAACTAACGTAACAACTAACCCTTTTCATAATCACCGCATAATATTTCAATCATAATCACTCTGAACACCGTGGAACATTACACCGCAATTTTAAGTGGTAATAACAATTAAAAACAATATCCCCAGTCTGCCCATCGGGTTATTGAAAGCGTCGACAAAGGGTGAAATTGGCGAGTGCTAATTAATAAATCAGAGCTCGTCTGGGCAAACAGCGGCGGTCGGATGGTGATAATTTCCAGCCGACATTATGGCTAGAGGTTGTGAGTACTATGGCTACAGGTAGTGTGTAACTGTGTATGCAACGAAGAGAAGTTCCCAAATCTGCAAATGTTCTCAAGAAACGTTCTCGGTACTGTTGTTTTTCGAATATTTATTGGCAAGCTTTAGAGTCAATTTCTATGGCATTTGGAGAGTTGATAATAAACGCCAGTGTGTAAATCAAACATCAAATTAAGCGATCGTCAACATTGCGTAATAATACTTCTTTATCTGAAAGGTAATAATTAATTGAAATACGGTTGTACTCACGTTATTATATCGCTATTGCTGCGACATGTTTCGGGCCAATTCGGAGGCCCCTCTTCAGGCGTATAGGAGTTAATAATTTGAATATATCTCACGGAAGTTTAACCTGAAAGGTAATGTTCTCAATGGGAAGTTGGGAACTTACATGAGAATTTTCTCATTCAAATTTCCAGTAATTAACAGAATCTGAAACTTGTAAATTGATCGTTGTGAGTAACCGAGTGTCTACCAGTCCAACAATCAGTCTTAAATTTAAATTTTTAGGACATCTACAGAATGTCATTCGAATGTCGTGCGTTTTGCTTGCTGCGTGCGATGGCTGTGTGATATCTTTTAAATGTCTTACAGAAGTCAATATGAGTTAGCTTGTAAGTTTTTCTAGATTTAAACAAATTGTATGAGAAATACCTAAATGTCTGCTGAATTATGTTTAGATTGCAGTTTTAGAGGCTTTATTAGGGCCGGCCGGCCCAGACGTTACTTCTCCAGACAGGTAAGCTTTTATAACCTAACCACGAAATTAAAATTTTGATAAAGCCCCGATATAGTGGACCGATTTTCATGAGCTTTTCATGGCTAAGAACTAATTCAGCTTTCAAACAAAAAAAAAACAAAAAAAAACGGTATATCCGTTCCGGAGCTACGATGCCACAGACAGACGCACACACACAGACAGACACACACACAGACAGACAGACAAATACAGACAGACACGTCAAACTTATAACACCCCATCGTATTGCATCGGGGTTAAAAATGAGAAGCTTCATGCTAAAATATTAAGCTTAGAAAACTTTGGTGGTTTTCATTTCATCTCTTCAGCACACCAATCTACTGTATCTAAAACCGTGCACCGCATCCAGACGATTATCACAAAGTACTCCCTCTTCTAATTGCCAAATAGCGATCGAGAGGAATGCTTTGTTTCCTCGGAACACTGAAGTAGTGGCCAAGCGGAACTTTCTAATTATGTGCGGCACGGGTCGGAACAATCTAACTAGAACATGCAATCCAAAGATGCAATCCCGGCTCTAAAGACTTTCGATCGCAATGAACACATTCGTTTGCAACAGAAAGCACTTCAGCTGGCCTAGCCGAAGTGGCAAACGTTGAGGCTAGATGCCGATCGACGTCTGGCTCTGTTGCGCCAATATAGAAGAGCGATAAAGAGAACTAGCTTCGATGCGCTTACGAAGCGTAAAGTTATTGGATTGGCTTAGGTACCCTGGCTCATGAAAAATGCATGAAACTGCGGAAAACATTGTCTCTTTCGATTGTTTACTCTTATTCATAGTCCGAACGTAACTTTATGGTCCATAAACAATATTCACGGCGCATTGTTTGTTCAAAGAAATGACCAAAATTTATTCATAGAGTTTCGGAGATAAGGTGAAAAAGTAAGCTTCACATACGGAGTTACGAAGAAAAAAATGAGTTCGGCGAAATTTTCTTGTTTATCTAATCAAAGTTGTAACGTATTAGGTACATTTTTTTTTTTGTTTCTTTTTCCATACAAACAAAATAAAACTTCAAATTATACAGATTCTTATATACATAAACGATTTCTTAAAAGCTTTCAGAATAACTGTCAATGAGTATCTTATTATGTACGAGTAAAGCTAATGTATTCTGGAATACTTAACGCTTTTATCATCTTTATTTATGCCAATCCAGTGACACATTAATCAGAGCCGCTACCACGGGTAAACTTCACGGAATATGACATTTAATAGGGAATATTACGGCAATGTTTTGTCACCAAAATGCAACATAATAATAGGTAACCTATAATAATAGGTAACACACGATAACGATAGAGTAACATATACCAACATACTATGCTTTAACACATTTTTGAATAGTTATCAGTAAGGCTTTGATAAAGAGATATTGAACTGTGCCCTCAAACGGTAATTTCTTATGTGGGTACTGTACTGACCAACGATACGTGGTGTAAGTAATGTATCATGTTACACAGCGAGCATTCATGCAGTCAGTACGTCGTGTTACGGGGAAATCAGCGAGCAACGAGCCGCTCGACGCTCACTTTGAGTGCTCGACCCGGCAGTCGGTTTTTTGGCGAACCCTTTGACTGTTACGTGGTTCAGTCAATACGCTGTAGATATCTTGATGTGTTGAGTGAACTGGCGGCAAATGCGGAGAACAGAGTTTTGACGAGCATGTTACGCTGATTTTAGAATATAGCGTAACATGATCGATACGTAACACGACGAATTTTACATTACACCTTGTAACGTTCACCGACACAGTCATGCACCGGCAATAACATCGCACTAAATAACCAAATATTTGACAAGCTCTATGGCTATAACATCGCACAAAATAACTGCACATTAAATATTTGACAGGTTCTATGGCTCTAGAAATTAGATTGTGTAAGATATTTTTGCAGCCACCTTTTTGTTGTAACAGAACAAGCGTCTATGACGAGGAAATGGACTCGTTATTACATATAAAACTTACGGCGAATCAACTTTTCCTTGACCAACTTTTTGGTGCATATTTCCTTCGGGATTTCATTGAATATTTTAACAAATAATATCTTTGATGGTTTATTACATGTTTAGTCACGTCTTCATTCATAAAATTCACTATTATTTGGTGCAAAACAGGTTGGAAAAACATATTTATCAACAAACTACGTTCACATGGACGGAATACTGACACTGACAGTTGTCAGCTGCGTAACGTTCCGATATTATGTCTGGATTTCATTTACAAGTCAAAGAAATAATAATGACTAATATTGGTTATTATGCTTCCTGAGTATATCATTCAATGTAACATTTAGTAACAGATAAAATATTTCATTGCGAAATTACTTACAAAATAAATAAGAATGTTCCACAAAATAATATTTACGTAAAAATATTTGCGAATCGCTCCACTATTGGACTACATAGGTATCAATATCAATAGCTCTGTCTCTCTCTAAAACACGTGTACTCGGCACGTGTTGATAAGCAAACATCCGTGTGTTAATCGTGAACTCTAATGCATAGGGCATAAGACTTAGTAAACAAAGCACACGATTGAGTAGCCATCTTGTCAGAAGTCGAATGTCAGAAGTCGGAAGTCGAATGTCAGAAGTCGGAAGTCGAATGTCAGAAGTCGGAAGTCGAATGTCAGAAGTCAGAAGTCAGAAGTCGGAAGTCGGAAGTCGGAGATAGAATCTATAAAAGGGTCGGAGCGAGCCGACGCGCGTCATTCTTAAAATATCTATAAGACTAACAGTGTCTCTGGCTTTCGTGTGTTATACTGGTGAGTGAAGTTGTTCTGCTATTATTTCTCTGTTTGTTTTTACTTGGAAGTTATTCTGGGTGATTGTAAACTTTGAAATTGTGTCTCTGTTTGATTGTGCGGGGACAATATCGTCGTACAGTTGAACTTAGACCTATGGTGGAATTGCTTTACTGTCAGTTGTGGGGTTATTTTAGTGTTCTATTTATAGTGTAGTGTTACATTTAAATTGATGTGTATAGTGAAGTTTTCTGTGCTTTGTTTCATGAGTGCCGTTAAGCAATACAAAGACTGGGTCGATGTATGGCTGGTGCTTGGAGATAAGTCTGTGTTTGGTTTTGTAGGGAGTAATTCTTGCAAAACTTAGCTTAGATTATAGCACATAAAGGAAACTTCACTCGTTTGTTTAGTTGGTCAGTAAAATTGAATTTAGTAATTTTCTATGGGGTTATTTTGTGAAAGTTATAAGCCAGATCATTGTTTGTGACAGACTGTTGTCCGGCTAGGCGCTTCTTCCCTTACGGTGTCAAATAAGAGGCGTTTAGGGGTCTTTTTGTTCCAAGTGGAGGGCTTGGACGCTTTTCTATACTTACAAAAGCGTATTTTCTCACCGGTCTCAAAGAGTCCAACTGTTGGATGGAAGTGAGGACTTTCACGATTGACGAAAGGCATTAGGAGTAATCCTTGCTCACTGAAGTCGGCAGTATTTGAGGCTGGGGTCCTATATATATTTATATTTATTTACTCGGTGCTCTAGTCCATGCTGGCGTTGGTCGCTGGGGATTTCGGTTGTGATCGATCCACATCTAAGTAAAGTTGATCGCAGCTGGGTCTCTCATGTGGCTGGTACTGGTGTGTCCTAGAATACTGGATATATACACGGATAGGGCGATCTACTCTCTGCTACCCTAGCCCGCGGGCAAAAGCAGAGGGGGGGATCAGAACTCAAGCCTATAGGTTGCCTATCTCAGCTTCGCTGGCTGAACTGTACAGCTTATGGTAGGGATACACTTGTGCATATTCTGAACACAAGATCTATGGTAAGTGAGGGTCTGTGTTTCAGATATGTTAGAGTAGGGAAAACAATAGGAATAGGGTAGAGTCACACACTATTTCTATAAAAGTAGAGTTCTATTATGATTGGTCTTGGAATATAATTGGTCAACGTGTATTTGTGGAGAAATAATTTAACTACTACTATTTATATGGTTTAAATGGACTTTAAATGTGGTGTTTATTATCTTAATATATGTGGTAAAACTGGTAATTTATAAAATCTCTTATTACTTAATTTATTTGAGTGAAATTAATAATTGTGGTAGCAATTTCTGATTCTTCATGTAGCATCGAGCCAGTGAGTGTTGTTAACTAGTTTTTCAAGGTAAATTCTATCAAGTTGGTTAGGGAAACAAACTATACTTTGGAATAAAAAGCATAGGTTTGTTATAGGGCCCAGTGGCATGCGAGCGCCGTCCACTGATGACAAGTCAAAAGCTTCAAGGAGTTACTAGACTTACTTACTTCGTTCTCAGTGGTAGCAACTACTCGGAGCCTTGATGATACATTAGAAGGATCGAGAAGTTATGGTCTATTAGCAGTATTGGGGAAAAGGGGGGTTTAGCTAGTGAAAAGAAACAAAATAAAAAAGGGGTTAGTTTGTAGATAGATAGCCCTTCAGGCTTACTTGCTTAGGATGCCCGATAATGTGGTTTGATTGGGCCTAAGGATTCCAGACGGTATCGCAAGTTCTCACCCCAAACCGGAATCGAAAATAGAGCGTAGCCGATGTTTTCTAAAATATTTTTTAATATTTATTTCATGTATGTTTCACTCACTAACTTTTATTCTAAAATTCCTTCATCACGTCATTAATTTTCTCTCTCATAACTTTCTAGGCCTAAATCTGATAAAATACTCTTCTATAACACTACATTATTATGCTACAATAACCTTTATTCTTCTTTAAAATATAAATAAATAAAAATTTAAATATTAGTCAAAAATACAGCTGATACTCATTAAAGGATCTAGGTTATTGCGGTTCACATCGAAGGGTTCTACTTATTCACGCTAGACGATCACAAGGCCAAATTACGGGGTATATTTAAAGGGGGGTTAACTATACTGTTGATTAGTCAAGTAAGTAAATAAGTAAGGTGAGCGGAGGTTTAGTTACATTTGGTTCCGTGACCAAGGGATCTAAGATGTGCTCTGTAGAACACATCTTGGATACCAAGGTTTATAAATAAATAATAGGAATTAGCCTTACCAGGCTACATTTGTTGTTGTGAAAACGAGTGGGTGTGCTGTATTTCTGACTTATTTCATCTCTAAATAAAACTCATATACCTAATATTTTTATTCAATCGCTATTTCATAAAAACAAAAATAACTTTATTGTTAATAAACACGTCTGTAGTATTTTCTTCCATTGTTAATTCTTGCCGCGTTCCGAGCGAAGTCATGCATCGATGCAGAATCAATTGTATGTTCATCTCCTACCTCTGGATTCTGAAAAATAAAAATAATAAAATTAAAGTAGTGTAGTAAAGTTAGACAAAATTAATTTCTAGGAAATTAGCTCATAATCGTAGTGGTTAAACATCGTCCCGATTAGGCCATTTGGTTGCATTGCTACGTAGCAATTGTTGGATTGGCACATCTTGACGTTCCCTTGCGCCTATGCGTAGTACTATTATTTATTCTGTGTCTTAATGTATGTTTTTGTAACTGTGGTGCTGTTCGCTCTCCGGGTGTTGTTCACATTTAAAAACTTTAAATGTGGTTTTTTAACGCATTTATTTGCCAAAAACAGTAGACGATAATAAAAATGTTCAATTTAATTACATGTGGTTTACGATGGAGTATCGTTAGCCAGATTGCCGAAGTGACAGCGACATCTAGCGAGCAATCTTATTATTAAATTAATATTAGGGTTTAACATTTTAATAAGTACTTTAAAAGAGTTTGCCACCTAGTGACCGGAATTGGAAACATAAGTGTGTGAACTATGTACAATAGCAATAGAATTTCATGTTAAAACAAATAGTTCTCTATATGTCTAGTACATTTTCATAGCAGGCTCTGCCATCTTCAGGGCTATTTTGAAATCTCACATCACGTTTGCACTTCACACCGGAGATCGGATAGCTTCGATGCTGTTTTATATAGTCTATGAACACTCTGATGATATACATATTCCTAGCAGGCTTGTTATACAGAATTTCATTCATAGGCAGGATAACTACAGTCTAGATGTAAGGTTATTTTCCTAAAATAATCTAGGATACCTAAGCCCTAGATTTAAGACCTAGTAATACAAGAAGATAGGCTCTAGTCTAATGGCTATGGGGGCGCGATTATTCATTGTCGCGCTGAAGTACAATATTATATGGGGCGTCCCGCCATTTTTCTATGAATACTGAATAGCTACACGCATGTGGTACTATGACAAGTACACCCTTCGATGGATGGTTTGTTTGCATTTCAGTTGTAACTCTATAATCTATAAATTGGCTCACAGGATTTCATACATCATACAATAATTTGGCATATTGTTTGTACGGTTTGTACCAAATATTGTCACTGTAGTGCAGCCGTGAGAAGAACAGGTTTCTGTCTGTTAAGATATACGTATTAATCATGTTAGGACTAATTTAGTTCATTAGCTTATAAGTCATCATATATTTTCATATTACATCCGTAGTAAACAAGCATACGTCCCTCTTGACGGTAAGCAGTCACCGTAGCCTATATCTGCCAATTATTTCAATAAATTAAATCCACTGTACGAATTTCAACTTTCTATAGGTATACATTTTTACTGTAGTAATACAAATAAGTATGTATGTATAAACAAGATTTTCAATAGCTTCATATGACATGAGTTCGTTATCTCACATGATAAGCTGTAGGCTAGTCTAAAATAGTAAGTGTAAAACCATACAATTATTATGTTCGGTAGATTGTGTACACAGCTTTTATACGGAACGTTACACTGTCATGGATCAGGCATATGCCAATATACATATTTTATTAGTTATGTTAAATAGCTACACAATCGTCACCAGATTTCCTACGAAATTACCAGCATCTGGGAGGTCGTACCTTGCCATACCTTAACTCCACCACTGCTTGATCATTGTCACAATTGCTTAATGAATTTCATGAAAATTGATTGAAATTTGTAATATTCCTGTTAAGTAAGCATAGATAATAAGCGCTATTATCATTATAAAACCATATTTTACTGAGGTTCAGAAATAGTATGTGGTATGTGGTACACATTAAGTATGTAAACCTACCTAACATGACCGGGTCCAGTCTGATTGTTGGATTACTTTGTTACTGGTAGTGCAGATTAGTGAGTCCTCAGTACACTGAAAGGAAATAGTCAGACATTAGAAATATTCATATAGATAGTGTAAGAAAAGGGTTTAGTTTTAGAGTAAGGTTCTGCCAAATAGGGTTCAATATTATTTCATTTATCTATTCACGGGGGCGCGTCGCTTAATTTTGGAACTAAGACACGCCCGTGAGAAATATTGTGTCAGAAAAAACAACGCATACTACAAAATTTACAAAAGGAAAAAAAATATTAAAAAGTTTGAGAACCTCTGCTTTGCAGTTCATATCTACATGAGTTAGTACATAAATAAGTTAATAATGAGTTTACTTAGCCAATAAAGTAAGTATAAGTTTAATTTTCACTTCATCGCTATAGTCATCGCTATCCATCGCAACTAAATTTTCTAAATATAATATTATTAATGCCATGAGCTGCTCACTTTTAAAATTTAATAATTAGAATGTGTTATTATAATATAACATAGTACCTTTCATCTATATGAAGACAGTAGATATATGAAAGAAGGACCGGGCTGAAGCGGTGACTCCCGAGTAAAACTGAAATTGAAGATATGAAGGGGTTAGTTAAAATAGGGGATTAATTTTAGAAAACTTAGTTATAAGTATCACTAAGATCGCATATTTTCTATCTAGGGCATTCATGGTTCAGAAAAAAAAAAGGAACGACCATATCCATTTTTCTAAGTAATGTAAAATTTCCTGCCGAGTCGTTTTACTCACTGAGTAGGGTTAATCAAGTCTAAAAGTAGCCTTTGGTGGCAATAATTTTTGTACTTACTTGGGAATTGTGCTAAGACGGAGTACAGTCCATAAAAAGACACACCGGAAAATTCCTCAGTCCACCTGCACATTGCCGACAGCTGGTTGATGTTCTTCGAGGATGGTTACCCATTTCATATACTGAAAATTAATACATACATTGTTTAAACTCAATGTAGCAGAAATAAAATCTATGCTAAGTCTGGATTTTTAGTCTACATAATTTTATTTAAGTATCAGACGTCAAGTTTTATCTTTGAAAAATACAAAATTAAAGTTTGGACAAGATTCAATGCCTATTTTTAAATGCCATGACATTCGTTTGAGGTCCTACAAATATTATTTTCCATAGCCCATAAGCCAGCGCTTCATAAAAATAATTGAGAAGTTTATATGTTGGTACGGAAACAACGTTACAATTTCCAAGAACAGTTAGGTAGCCTAGATCAAATAAATTAGTCGAACATATTTTTAATGCTTACCGTTTAACCAAGGTATGTTCAGTTTCTATAAATATTGATTTCCATAAATTTGTGGCAGATGTGTAGAAATATCGGGCATTGTAAACTTTCCAGAGAAATTCCAATTAGATGTTGAAACTGAAAAATCGAACAACCATGTAAACCTCATTGAAAGTAACAAATCTATTTTGACAGTTAGGCCTATTTCACGTACATTTAGATCCTCTTAGGGAATGTGAAAGTCAGAAATTAACGTGGGAAATTTACTATCAATAACTTATCTGACGACAGAACAATGAAATAAGCAACATTTCACCATATATATTCGGTCTAGTCGTTGTAGTTCGCAAGTATGTTCTGCTGGGTTTCGAAAACGACGACTTGTTTGAAAACACATCAAATAATAAAACAAAAGCTTACCTTTCATGCAAAACTGCTTTTGAAGTAGGCAATTAGTTCACTTTATCAATTGAGGCATAGCCCGATAAGACATCCTTTGCATGGGCTGTTTGCTCATTAGATCATGAGTATGAGCACTAGATTCTTCTATTATCTTGATGAGAAACACAACTAAACACATGTCCATTGCATTCACGTTTTTTTTTCTCAACACGAACGTTCATATTGTACATAAAATAATGTCATGTCAATTTCGTAACCTCACTTTCGCTAACGGAAAATTACATTGCAATTGCAGTTCAGAGTTCAATTTGATAAAACAGGCTCACTTTGTCGACAAAATTATTTAGAAGTAACGCGTGTTTAGGGCAAATAATGTTTTGTTTGCATTTTCTTAGTTTGCTAAATGACAAAATGGCGAATATGGACGGTTCATGACCGGCGTCGGCGCAGAATTGCCTGTCGTTTGTTTAAGCCGAGTAAAATAAAGCGAATATTTAAATAATTCTAGTTGTAAATCACGTAATTAATAATGAGCTAAAGAAAACAAAAACGGATCTGCCATTTTTTCGCGAACAAGCGGATTAGCGGTAAGCATGACATAGATCAGAGAAAATAATTTAACCACAGATAACATATATCTTCGCCAAAAGGTGTTCTATCGGTGACATTACACAAACTATCATTGTTTTTAAGTTGGTACGCTTGATCGGTCATACAATTTTCGACAAAAGATATTCAGTAATTCAGTAATTTATTGTCCGGTGTTGTCATTTACAAAACTTTACTTCATTTTTCTCTACTTCATTATAGTAAAATTAATACAATAGATGTATTTAAATACAAAAGATTTTGTTAATTTAATTTTCTATTGCTTAAATCACATCAAACTATTCAAGTTGTGTAGATTTTGAACGGTATTTTGTAAATAGGGCCTAACACATGTCCCCTTACAAGTGCGGTACGACCGTCTGTTAGATCCTTAAAGAATCTCACAATATATTTTTAATGTGGTCACACTTTTGTAAACCGATGCGCACACGATAGTTTTCGTTCGATTTCATTAAATTATGAAAAAAAAAAAAATCAATTATATATTTCTAATAACTAGTCAAATATTTGAACATTATGATAGGCTAAATTTATGATATCAAATAATTGTTTTGTTGATTTAATGTTTGTGACTACACAAAACACTATAGTGTGTTTACAATGAAAATACGCCCATGAGGACAATTGTAAAAGAAAAAAAAAAACGGTTAAGGATGACAATATTGACAGTGACAGTTCCTTACGAAAAAAAATCTGAGCGCGAAGTTATTAAATTTTATTTAAGAAAACCGATTTCACTGAAATTATAGTGTTATGTAGCTTCAAATAATTAGTGTAATTGATAGTGTAGGAGCACGTGTGATTTTTAGTGACGTCTTATTATCACACGAAGAGAAATTGAGGGTTAATTACGGTGCGAAACAAAAGCCGGCTAATTTGAGGTTAGGTTGGATACATTACGGATTTGTGAAAAAAAAAAAATAATGTAAGTTAGTTCAAATTCAGTGAATATGCATTTGTTTTATCCGTACAAGTGGTTTGTAGCATTATCTCGCCGTCGCAAGGGACAAAAGTGAGTGTCGCCGTAACATATTGGTTACGATCGAAAATTGTGTTTGACGATTGTTCTAAAGAAAAATGCAGATTGTGTGTCAAAAGGAAGCGTTTAAAATAATTATTATATAGCATCAGTGAAGTGCAATGGTGAATAGTGGTGATCAGTGTTTAAAATTCTACAAGAAAAATGCACAAAGCAAGTGAGTACAAATACAAACAAATATTACCTAGTATTTCATCGAAACAGTGATTGATTGTGTATGATTTTTAGAATCTGATTGCATATGACATTTTATTACATATTATTCCTTCTTATTACATACAATTTTACGGAAATAGTGCGCTGAAAACACTTCAAATTTCAACAATATTGACTATTTTAGATTTCAAATGTGATTTGTATCTTAGAAAAGTTTTAATTTGTGATAAGAGTATTCATTACATATCGATACCTTTGGGTTCAATTGGCGTAAAGGACAAAATGCAGGTTTTCAGGAGAAGCAAAAAACAACTTTTTTTTTAGAAAAATGTTTATATCTTTTTTGTTTTTTGACCTATATTTGTGACGTATATAGAAAAATATGTAGATTTTTAGTATCCTTCACCTAGTGTAGCAACCGTAGTGATAAACTAAACGGTTTAGAAGTTAGATGGTTGTAAAGGACACGTCAAAATGCTATGGACGTCCTTTACACCCACGATTTTTTTGAACAATTAGAGTTGATAGGGTCGTAAATGACGGTCTTAGATGATTTTTATACAAATTCGGGGCGTAAATGTAACCGGAATGGTACAAATGGCAACTGTTTTTAGCTTAGTTTACAATTGAGAAACTTGAAAATGTATCAAAACGTAGTTAATATGGCATAGAATAGCCACAATAGTGTTACAGTGTATATTTATCTAAATATTTAGCAGAGACAAAGAACAAGACTATTTTATATCCAGTTTTGCAATAAAGAAACAACATTTGCTTAAAAACTATCTAGTATTTTGGAAAGTTATTATTTTAGTACTCGCCGCTGTCTCAACTCTCAATAAGTTACGCATTCAGTATTTAATTCTAGCAGGGAAACGCTTTCGTAGTTTAAGTAAATATAAAAACACTAATGGTAATCACGTAAACTTTAATCAGCAACTGTGAACAGTAGACTATATTAATACGACAATAATTTTAAGTATAAAGTAGAAAGAAGTTCTAAGAATAACTAAGAGTTAAGTACCAATTTATAAACGCACGTTAAGACGCGTATACAAACTGTGACCAACTAATAAATAATAGTAACTGTAGTCAAGACTACCTACTATGTTGATGCATATTTTTGATAATTTTAAAACAGAAGATTGTTATTTAGTCTTTAACCTGTTAAGTAAGAATAATCTTAATTATGAGTTCAATCCTAGAAATATTATAGTCAATGCTTTAAGTACCTGTGGGTACATAGCCAAGTCACCAAACGCTAACGCTCATTCGCTAGCGAAACGCACCTGTTATTGTCGCACTAAATGTTAGTATAGTCTACTGTTAAAGTTTACTGGCGGCGTAGCTGAATGGCAATCGTCGACGCCAGACGCCGAGAAAAATGCAGTCTGGTGCAATACGCAAGAGCGATAAAGCTATAGCTATAGCTACGAAAAAAATATATAGCTACGAAATAGATATTATCGTGAGCGTTTGTGCATACGTTGTGGGTACGTACCCTGATTACCATAGTGTTTTTTTTTAAATTACCTACATCTCGTCGCAGTATAATAATACTACGAAAGCGTTTCCTCGCTAGAATTAAAGGCTGAATGCGTAACCTACTGACTATTCAACAGCGGTGAATAGTAAAAAAATAACTTTGAGCTTGTTGCCAAAGTATTAGTAGATCGTTTTTAAGCAAATATTGTTTCTTTATTACAAAACTGGATATAAAATAGTCTTGTTCTTTTTTGTTTCTAAGATAGCTTAGATAAATAATACACTACATTAAACTAATGTCTATTCTATGCCATATTAAGTACGTTTTGACACATTTTTCCAGTTTTTAATTGTAAACTTAGCACAACATTTTGACGACCGGTCTGGCGCAGTCGGTAGTGACCCTGCCTGCTACGCCGCGGTCCCGGGTTCGAATCCCGGTAAGGGCATTTATTTTGTGTGATGAGCACAGATATTTGTTCCTGAGTCATGGATGTTTCCTATGTATATAAGTATGTATATATTATATATATCGTTGTCTGAGTACCCACAACACAAGCCTTCTTGAGCTTACCGTGGGCCTCAGTCAATCTGTGTAAGAATATCCTATAATATTTATTTAATATTTATTTATTTATTTATTTGTACCATTTCGGTTACAATTACGCCCCGGTTTTGTATAAAAATCATCTAAGACCGTCATTTACGACCCTATCAAATCATGGGTGTAAAGGACGTTAATATCTTTTGACGTGTCCTTTACAACCATCTATCTTCTAAATCGTTTAGTTTATCACTATGGTTGTTACACTAGGTTAAAGATACTCATAATCTGCATATTTTTCTTATACACGTCACAAATATAGGCCAAAAAAACAAAAAAGTGGGTTTATCTTTCTCTTGAAACCTGCATTATATGTCCTTTACGACAATTGAACCCAATGATATCGATTACAGTTGCGGATAAAATATTTTTAGTGCTGGTCGTAAAGGACGAAGAACAAAAAAACTTGTCCTTTACGCCCAACTTTACCACACTACTATAGAAAGTGATCCTTAAAAAGTAAGGGCTTAAAGGGCAATAATATATATCAAGGTGACTTACGACTATATTTTTATTTGTAGATTTCCTTTACGACACAAATAATAATTTATAATTAATGACTTGATATTTACGCCCCTTCAGAAAAGCTATTTTTGCAAGTCCATAGTAGAAAATCTTGGTCGTAAAGGCAACTTTTTAAGAGATATCGAAATTTTAACTACACAGATCGATAGCGCTTGAAATTCTGAACAAAACTGTATATATAACTCATTTTCGCCAAAATGTCCTTTACGCCAATTGAACCCAGAGGTATCGATATTATTTCATGTTCGTGAATTAAGTAAAACAAAATGTTTCAAGTAAACTTAAACTTTACATAAAATAATTGGGAATTTATAAAATACCTTCGTCCGTTAGTTATTTGATGGCTAAATTCGACCGGTTCCTGAACTCATTCGTGGCTCAGATAGTTTAGGGGTGGATTAATCTATGGGAAGGCTCATGCGATGGTGTGGGTTCGAATCTCAAGAATATTGTGATTTTTCTTTTTGTAATTTTTATTTTGAAATCCCATTTTATTTTGTTTTTATATTTACGGTTTTGTTTTGGTTATTATTAAAAAAAAAATAAAAATTACTTTTTTTTTTGTAAATTATTTTAAAATTGAATGAAGGTGGTAAAATAGTTAATGTTACTAATGTGTTATTTCATTATTTACAATTCAAGTGAGAGATATTTTTGGAAAACTGGAAGCAGGTTGTATTCCTCAAAAACTTGCCATTTATTGTACAAATAAGGAGTCGACTTTGGAGATGAAGAAAATATTGATTAGTTTTGCTGTGTTCAAATGACTGGATCTTCTGTGATTATGCTGATTGTGATCAAGTCTGCAGCGTGTCTTCAGAAGAGATTTCATGGTGTCCTGGGTTATGACACCGACTGAGAAGAGAATAGTTTGGAAAATTTTGAAATATTACCAGGAGGTCAGCAGGATTCAATCATCATCATTAGCTACTCAAGAACTCATCATAGAACTAGCCAAGTATGAAGGGAAAAAAGGAAGAGAGACACCTTTGACCAAGTTCCTCAAGCCATTGTCGTGTTTGTTAACAATTTGCTAAGTTTGCTGCAACTGCAAATGCCATGAAGAAGGAATAATTTGTCTGAGGTTACAAAACTTTCGGGGCATGTTATACAATATTGAAGACATAGAATAGGACAATACAAGTTTTAAGCTCGTTTCAAGAAAAATTCATTATTTTGTTATATTATTATTCAATCAAATAAAAGTATTTTGAACCTACTTATGCCATCATTTTGTATTTTATCATAAGGCAATTAAAACCAAAATAAAATTTTGCAGATAGTTTGAAAAAAAAAAAGGAATATATTTTATCAAAACCACATCAAATTTGATGTTACATTATATTTTACAAAAAATATCAAAACCATATCAAAATTAAGGATACATCATATTTTGCGGGAAAAAATTGAAAATATGAAAACCACTTCAAAACTGCAATTATTTTTTTTGCAAAATTGTATTATGCGTTTATTATGAACATTACATGATGTGTAATGTAAATTCTATGAGTATATTGGTTACAAGTTAATGACTTCTTAGTAAAGAATGTTTATTTATTGCGACATACTTATGTGGAACATTATTATTTTTCTTTAAACGTGTCATGAGTTCTTCAAAATTTTATTGAGATGCAGTGTTATTATTATAGGGGTGGTGGAAGTCAAAATTTTGTCTGAAATTAATTTTATTTCTATAGTGATCTGTGTGATAAAGGGCTTTATTGGCTAGCACATCGTATAGTTTCTCTGTCATTTAGTAGTTTCGTTCCTAGGATTATAAAATGGTGTATGGTGAATGTAAATTTATAATACGGATTTTTTTTATTATCTAGATAAAGAAGTCGGTTCATTATATGGACAACAATTTTTTTTTTAAATCTTTATTTTGTAAGAAGAATGTATTGGATATACATTGTATGGTTAGATTATTTTAATATAACAATAACTGGACATCATAGTATCTAGTCTACCTGGGGTAGACATTAGGAAAATCGAGATCGGTGGAAAAACTATTTTTCATTTTAGTTATTACAGTTAGCAGTGATATTTATTATTTATGCGTTATCATTTATTACATTATATAGGGTGGTATACTGTACGATATCGGTAATCACTCAGATCACAGACACAGCAGATCCTCGTTCCTAAGCATAACTTGGTCAGTATTTTATCCTACAAAGATAGGAGTAGGGAGGGCCACTATTTTGTTTAAGTGACTGTACTTACTTTTATAATTTTTTTGCATTTTATGCTATCAATTTTGCACTGAGGAATGTAATAATGAACAAAAGACAGGGAAATTGAAAACAGGGTAGAATCCTTACAGTGAATGACTGTGAAATAAAAGATGTTTACATAAAATGTAACATTTTGTCCGTACGAACATTTTATTTTTAGTATGTGCATCAAACAATTTTCACACATTGTCAAATTGTTTGCGGTTAGTAATTATTTTATAAAATGAAATATAGATGTATAAAATGAAACCTATTATAAATAAATTGAAATTTTCTTTGCCTTCGAGTCAGGGTAGAGTGGAGTAAAATGGGATACGTAAACTTTTGAAGTTATTGTGTAATTTTATTTCCATTTTTATTCGTTATTTTGATTACTTTTAAAGGCGTTGGCTTTCTGTTGAGATCGAGTGAAAGAGCGAATGAGGAAGTAAGAATGGTTACATTGTGTGTGTGTGTGTGAATAATTTAGAGATGATGAATGTTTATAGATGTAAGAATGTTTTGAATGGGATGAATGACTGAATGATGTGTGTCTTGAATTTTTTTTTATAGAATGAGTGGATTGATATAGACAGACAGCGCTGGAAAGTGGTCAAAACTAGTTTGGTCGGAATTTGCGGGGAACAAACAAGGGGGGGCTGAGGGAAACACATTAGCCATAAAAAGCTTATCGGTTAGGTTAAAATCCATTTGGATTCGACCCATTTCAAGGGTAGTTTTTCGTGGCTACTCACTCTACAAGGTAATAAGACCCATACTAAAACCACACACCTCATCTTGAATGGGATGTATTTGACAATCGACATATTTTAGGGCCGATATCGTCTAGTGAGAACGAGGCTCTTTTCAATATTTGTTTCCTTGTTATTTGTTCAAATATGTGAAGTTTAGTATCATCAAATCATTTCTTCATTTGATCAAGGATGTGGTACCAAGTTGAGGTACATGCTTATGTCATTTAAGGTTTGTTTAATAAAAAAAAAAAACACACTCAAATAAATCTTAAGTCGGTATATTTTATTCAAGTATGAGACATGCGCCAAAACATGTGGCTGGGAGTGATTAGGTAGAGGAATTGGTTTGAGTTTCGACAATGGAGATTGAAGGCTCTGGACTTATAATGAGAGCTCTAAAGGTTTCTTCGTAATTGCGTGGGAAGTTATTGTGAACTCGTTGAAATTATTACGATAATTATTCCGGTCCAACAGTGTGGATGGAATGAATATTCGCCGCGACCGGGGAACGAGCTAGCAAGAACGGGTTAATAGGACCTATCAGATTCACAACCTGGTATCCCTGGCGATGCGTGGACTCTGAGAAAGGGGTTATCATGGTTCATTGTCGAGATTCTGATGAGCTGATTTCAAAACTGAGTCACTAGCAGTTGCATAGTATTGGAAAACACACCACACGATTAGAAATGGGGGGATATTTCCGACTGATCTAGAAATATTTTTCTTTTATTCTTTTATTTAATTTTATTGTTTCTTTTGCTAAGTGAGATTGGATTTTTTTACAAACCACTTTGTATTTTATAAAAGAAATCCAATCGGGGGCGAGTTGTAACAGAACAAGCGTCTATGACGAGGAAATGGACTCGTTATTACATATAAAACTTACGGCGAATCAACTTTTCCTTGACCAACTTTTTGGTGCATATTTCCTTCGGGATTTCATTGAATATTTTAACAAATAATATCTTTGATGGTTTATTACATGTTTAGTCACGTCTTCATTCATAAAATTCACTATTATTTGGTGCAAAACAGGTTGGAAAAACATATTTATCAACAAACTACGTTCACATGGACGGAATACTGACACTGACAGTTGTCAGCTGCGTAACGTTCCGATATTATGTCTGGATTTCATTTACAAGTCAAAGAAATAATAATGACTAATATTGGTTATTATGCTTCCTGAGTATATCATTCAATGTAACATTTAGTAACAGATAAAATATTTCATTGCGAAATTACTTACAAAATAAATAAGAATGTTCCACAAAATAATATTTACGTAAAAATATTTGCGAATCGCTCCACTATTGGACTACATAGGTATCAATATCAATAGCTCTGTCTCTCTCTAAAACACGTGTACTCGGCACGTGTTGATAAGCAAACATCCGTGTGTTAATCGTGAACTCTAATGCATAGGGCATAAGACTTAGTAAACAAAGCACACGATTGAGTAGCCATCTTGTCAGAAGTCGAATGTCAGAAGTCGGAAGTCGAATGTCAGAAGTCGGAAGTCGAATGTCAGAAGTCGGAAGTCGAATGTCAGAAGTCAGAAGTCAGAAGTCGGAAGTCGGAAGTCGGAGATAGAATCTATAAAAGGGTCGGAGCGAGCCGACGCGCGTCATTCTTAAAATATCTATAAGACTAACAGTGTCTCTGGCTTTCGTGTGTTATACTGGTGAGTGAAGTTGTTCTGCTATTATTTCTCTGTTTGTTTTTACTTGGAAGTTATTCTGGGTGATTGTAAACTTTGAAATTGTGTCTCTGTTTGATTGTGCGGGGACAATATCGTCGTACAGTTGAACTTAGACCTATGGTGGAATTGCTTTACTGTCAGTTGTGGGGTTATTTTAGTGTTCTATTTATAGTGTAGTGTTACATTTAAATTGATGTGTATAGTGAAGTTTTCTGTGCTTTGTTTCATGAGTGCCGTTAAGCAATACAAAGACTGGGTCGATGTATGGCTGGTGCTTGGAGATAAGTCTGTGTTTGGTTTTGTAGGGAGTAATTCTTGCAAAACTTAGCTTAGATTATAGCACATAAAGGAAACTTCACTCGTTTGTTTAGTTGGTCAGTAAAATTGAATTTAGTAATTTTCTATGGGGTTATTTTGTGAAAGTTATAAGCCAGATCATTGTTTGTGACAGACTGTTGTCCGGCTAGGCGCTTCTTCCCTTACGGTGTCAAATAAGAGGCGTTTAGGGGTCTTTTTGTTCCAAGTGGAGGGCTTGGACGCTTTTCTATACTTACAAAAGCGTATTTTCTCACCGGTCTCAAAGAGTCCAACTGTTGGATGGAAGTGAGGACTTTCACGATTGACGAAAGGCATTAGGAGTAATCCTTGCTCACTGAAGTCGGCAGTATTTGAGGCTGGGGTCCTATATATATTTATATTTATTTACTCGGTGCTCTAGTCCATGCTGGCGTTGGTCGCTGGGGATTTCGGTTGTGATCGATCCACATCTAAGTAAAGTTGATCGCAGCTGGGTCTCTCATGTGGCTGGTACTGGTGTGTCCTAGAATACTGGATATATACACGGATAGGGCGATCTACTCTCTGCTACCCTAGCCCGCGGGCAAAAGCAGAGGGGGGGATCAGAACTCAAGCCTATAGGTTGCCTATCTCAGCTTCGCTGGCTGAACTGTACAGCTTATGGTAGGGATACACTTGTGCATATTCTGAACACAAGATCTATGGTAAGTGAGGGTCTGTGTTTCAGATATGTTAGAGTAGGGAAAACAATAGGAATAGGGTAGAGTCACACACTATTTCTATAAAAGTAGAGTTCTATTATGATTGGTCTTGGAATATAATTGGTCAACGTGTATTTGTGGAGAAATAATTTAACTACTACTATTTATATGGTTTAAATGGACTTTAAATGTGGTGTTTATTATCTTAATATATGTGGTAAAACTGGTAATTTATAAAATCTCTTATTACTTAATTTATTTGAGTGAAATTAATAATTGTGGTAGCAATTTCTGATTCTTCATGTAGCATCGAGCCAGTGAGTGTTGTTAACTAGTTTTTCAAGGTAAATTCTATCAAGTTGGTTAGGGAAACAAACTATACTTTGGAATAAAAAGCATAGGTTTGTTATAGGGCCCAGTGGCATGCGAGCGCCGTCCACTGATGACAAGTCAAAAGCTTCAAGGAGTTACTAGACTTACTTACTTCGTTCTCAGTGGTAGCAACTACTCGGAGCCTTGATGATACATTAGAAGGATCGAGAAGTTATGGTCTATTAGCAGTATTGGGGAAAAGGGGGTTTAGCTAGTGAAAAGAAACAAAATAAAAAAGGGGTTAGTTTGTAGATAGATAGCCCTTCAGGCTTACTTGCTTAGGATGCCCGATAATGTGGTTTGATTGGGCCTAAGGATTCCAGACGGTATCGCAAGTTCTCACCCCAAACCGGAATCGAAAATAGAGCGTAGCCGATGTTTTCTAAAATATTTTTTAATATTTATTTCATGTATGTTTCACTCACTAACTTTTATTCTAAAATTCCTTCATCACGTCATTAATTTTCTCTCTCATAACTTTCTAGGCCTAAATCTGATAAAATACTCTTCTATAACACTACATTATTATGCTACAATAACCTTTATTCTTCTTTAAAATATAAATAAATAAAAATTTAAATATTAGTCAAAAATACAGCTGTTGTGCGATAATATTGCCAGTGATTGTACTTATACAAGTAGCGTATTCTCAAATGTCAAAACTCGTGGTAGGTATATAAGATCAGAACAATAGCCCGAAAAACGGCAAAATATCAAGCGGAGCGCTTTAACATAATTTTTCGGGCTCCCGTCTGGCAGTCATCTCTCAAATTAGGGTCGCCTCCGTCGGTCCAGGAGGTCCTTTCAAATATCAATTATGTCGTCGTCTGCGCTGTCTTCGCAGACACTGGTGATTAATTAATTAGCGGGCCTGCAATTATGTCTCCTGTGGAGGACGATATTGTCACTTGCTTTCGCAGAGCAAATATCTTGTTTCGAATTTGTACTGAATTTTCTGTTAAATGTCTTGTCATGCTTGTGTACGTTATTAGGTGTAAGCTACAAATTAGACTTGTATCTGTGTATGTTTACTATTTACTGGTATTTATAGGTATTTATAGGTATCTCATAGGTAAGCGTGATCCACCGTAGACCGCATCATCACTTACCATCAGGTGATTTCTTAAAGACCTTATATAATTTGGGGGTAAATTCCAGACATCACGGGCAGACATTACTAAATAGGTACCTAAAATTTGTTATAAAACAAGCCACTAAATCCTCTGAGACTGATTCATTCAATGATTTCTGAAGTACATATACTCACAGGTTTATACTTGTTATTCGAATAGCATTTATATGTCTTAAGATATTTGTTTTATGGCGATTATAACGTAGTAATGTTCGGATAATGGATTGCGCAATTCAATTTAATGTGACTTTGGTATTTTCTTTAGTAATCAAATAAGTATGAGTACTTGATTAACAACTTGAAAATCAATCGAGTTGATTGAAATTATTTCGCAAAAGTCAAATTCAATTAACGCGAAAACTAAAGTCGCATAAAACACTTACTTCTATCACATAATTTGACAGAATCTAGAATCTAACTCACTGGCCAATTCTTACTTACACTGGTACCATTAGGTCACTTCAATTCAAGGATATCGCTCGTGATTGTCCGTAGTCGTCGGCCAGACATTACAATAATGGCATTATTTAAGAAGATGTGGCATTTCTATTGTTAGTATAGTAGTGTAGGGATAGAAATGACGGAGTGACGGCAAGTTAAAATGTCGTTAGTTTTAATATTTTCCTCCAGTGTTGGAGTTATGTCAAGTCAGTAATGACGCCAAAAATTACATTACTACTGACAATTAATCAAAGAATCAGTGATTTGATGGTATCGAATGACAAAATGACAGAAGTAGTGACGGAAGTTAATAAAATTATTAAACTGAATTTACACCTGCAAAAGGTATTGTTGCAAGTTATGACGCAACTATGGGTATCTGCATCTCTTTCTTGCATATTGCCTTCAATTGTTTCAAAACTTGCAGTGCAGCAATAACTTGGAGGTGCTATTCAGCATCAAACTGAAACTTTTTGATATTTTTGATGAAAGAAAGAGAGGGTGCCTCGTTCTCGGTTAGGTTTTTTATGATGTGTTTATATGTTTTTATATTGTTTTGTAAGTGCTTTTGTATTTTACTTTTATATTTATATTGTAAAAACCCTAAGAGAAAAGATACCTAAATAAAGAGAAAGAGTGTAGAACTAGTGACATCTATCGTTCTGATGTAGGTAGGTGTAAGTTTGAATTGACCTGAAAGTCTCGTAAGGAATCAGTTGAGTAACAAAACACCGAGTGAGTCCCACAGGATACTCAGGCGAGAGCTCTGTGATATAATATTAAAAACTTTTTTGCTTGTATAGTAGATTTACTCAATTCATCATATCTACTAGATATGATGAATTGAGTAACCACAAATAAAACGTCAAGATACGAAAACATAATACAATATTATATTAAACTTGTGCTAAACATAGAAGATTTGAAAGAAACACTCTGATTTTTGAGTCATTATCACACTTGACTCATTTTAATAATAGTATTTAGCGTCATAGACCATTTAGGCGCCTGGGACCTAGTTGTGCCACTTTCTGAATATAATAAGATAATTAAAGTACAGCAAGTTTACACAAATAAAAAAAAACTGTGTAATATATACATATTTATTTCCGTGTACATCCATACTAATATTATAAACGGGAAAGTATGCGTGTCTGTTTGTTTGTCCGTATTTGACGGCAAAACGGAGCGACAAATTGACGTGATTCTATAAGTGGAGAATTGGAGATAGTTGAAGGGATGGAGAGTGACATAGGCTACTTTTTGTCTCTATCTAACGCGAGCGAAGCCGCGGGAAAAAGCTAGTTATTTACATAAATAAAAAACTAAGACTAAGCATAAATCTTATTAGCTAAGTTATATCTCAAATAGGCCTTTAAAATAATCTAAAATTAGAAACTTATAATATATTTGTAATACAAGACAGACAGATTTTCAAAGATTAGCTTCCTAAAATACAATTTAATAATCGCTATTATACCTAAATAGAATAAAATCTTGTTTGGTACGTATATTTTGACCTCAGAACGAAAGCTTAAATTAATGAAAAACCAATAGGAAAAGTCAATTATCTAATAGGTTTTGTAGCTTTATTTATGTAGAAAAATATACCTAACTATTTGAAGACAAAAACACGTTTCCCATAATTTTTAAGAATTTAATAAACTGGGATTTTAACATACTAAGTGCACTATACATAATATATTTAAGATAATTATAAAAGAATTACTAGTTGCAAACACATACGAGCTTGTTTTATTAAGGTACATTATTATTTTAATTCCCGTACCTACATAAGTAATCTATCAGAAACCATAGGCATCTACGTAATGAAAGTAACCTAATAAGTAAACAAAACCTAAAATGCGATCAAATATATAGATAAGTGCTCCCGAAATCTACTTACACGAGATAAATTGACTTTAATTCAACCTTTGTAATTAAATAATCCGTTCCATTACAACAAATACCACGAGAACAAAATAAGTTGGTAAGGATTTGGGGAAAATGCTTTTAACATTTTACTCGGCTGCAGGGATTCGGATAAACTTTCCTGCAGTAGTTTACAATACCACGAGTTTTTAGCTTTATACGACTAAGGTCCGGTTGCACCAAACCGTCTATCTTCGGTAAAGCGTTCGTTAAATTTTATTGTATGGGAAGTTCCATAGACGTCTGCTGCGTGACGATGATGTGTCTGTCAAATGTGGTTGATGCAACTGACCCTTAATGTTTATAGTAATGAGTACATTATAACGGGCTCAACATTATATACTTTTATTCATAATCCCGCTATACTTGCCTTTGTCCCCATCGGATATGAACAGTTAGTCTTACGCCGTGGCTTGCGTGGGCGACGGTCGCGCGATGGTCGCGCGACGGCGATGCGACGCATACGAAATCAAACCTTATCGATATGGAAGTATGAGACGCGACGGCGACGGTCGCGCGACCGTCGCCCACGGAAGACACGGCGTTAGGGCCAGATGCATCAACCACAGTTAGTAGACATATCAAGCAACAGAAGTCTATGCAAATTTCCATGCAAACGCTTTCGGTAACGGATGGTGACTGAATATAAAACAGCGTTTGGTGCTATTTATATTAACAAGATTTCGAAAGTGTTTGGATCATCATCCTCCTTGCGTTATCCCGGCATTTGCCACGGCTCATGGGCGCTTGGGGTCCGATTTGACAACTAATCCCAAGATTTGGCGTAGGCACTAGTTTTACGAAAGCGAATGCCATCTGACCTTCCAACCCGAAGGGTAACTAGACCTTATTGGAATTAGTCCGGTTTCCTCACGATGTTTTCCTTCACCGAAAAGTGACTGGCAAATATCAAATGACATTTCGCACATAAATTCTGAAAAACTCATCGGTGCGAGCCGGGGTTCGAACGCGACTCGGAACGAAAGTCGCACGTACTTACCGCTAGGCTACCAGTGTTTGGATACATAAATGATATTATATGTTTGGAACACTGGCCCCGTATCTGATTCAGTTTGGCTCTGTCGCGCCAATACGCAAGAGCGATAGAGATATATTGCATTTCTGCGGCGTCGCAGAAACGCCATTCGGCTACGGGGCCTGATTTATTTAGTTTTTATGTCATATAAACTTAATAGCCAATTTTTAAATCTGCAAAGTCCTATTATTTTGTCTATATTGGGGCTAAGTTAATAACATCAAAGTATTTCAATGTGTCATTCGCTACTCCAAATATAAAACGAGCACAATGGACCGACACAAAACGGTAACAATCCGAAAATGGATCCTAATAATACCAATTTCGATGTAGTGAGGGTGTGAGCTTATTATACTGTCATATACACTCGACGTCCCTTGCAGTGTTGAAAGAATGCTACCTAATAAGTGACTTTCTATGTCCAAAGGGTCCATATGCTTTATAGATAATTTTACTACTTTCTTTTGGTTTAGATGGAAAGGACTTCAATGTATTTGACACATAAAGAACAAAAGCTTCATTTATTTTTTTGTTCGAGCCGTTATGGAGTATGTTTAGTTTGTTGTCCAGATTTCCTAAGAGAGGTCGCTGTTCCAGACACAAACTGACTAACAGTAGTATTTTATAGAACGTACGTATATTGTTTATCATTTACATTTAAACAATTTTAATAGAATTTCTGTTTGATTAAAATAACAATGGAAATTATCTTGCACTTGAAGCATAAGGGCCCTTTTGTACGTGATAGCCACATATATGGGGAGGATTATAAGTACAATTGCAATGTTATCCATTATTTTCGACTACGTATGTGTAGGTAATCCTAATGTGTTTCACATTTTTCTGACCATAGATTGTGGTCATTCATGACGCGCGTAATTTCTGTGACGTTACAAACCAAATTTAGCACAGAAATTCGTGAATGAAACGATATAAATGTACGTATGATGCTGACTTCAGTCATCATTCAAATAAGTAGTTTTCAAATAAGTAGACAAAATACTTCTAGAAATTTGAGAGTAAAGCATGACCTATTGACAATTAAATCTAATTTCCAACATTTTGATAAAAGCCTACATAACACAGCAGTCAAAGTTTTCAATAATTTGGACGGTAACATAAAATCATGTGAAGATTATAAGATATTTGAATCTAAATTAAAAGACTATTTTATAAATAAACCTTATTATTCGATCAAAGAATATTATGCAAATGTTTTAAATTAATTAAATTAATAAAAATGTGACTTTTAAATTTCTAATATTAATTGTAGTAATAAGCATGAAATCTGTACCTGTCATCTGTATTGTTTTTTTTTTTGTGATTCTGACATTTCTGACTGTGATATTCTAGGCTATATTTATGTCATTTATAATAATTGTTGTGTATTTGTTTTATTATATTCTGTTGATTTTCTTGTGTGTCATTTTATAATTGTATTTGCATGCATTTATGTTCTATTGCAAATAAATAATGATTGATTGATTGATTGATTGATTCATTGATTGATTGATTCGCCTACCCTTATCCCATTCATTTGGGGTTGGCTCAGCATGCCTCCCGCTTCCATACCTTCCTAGCGCCCGTCATCTCATCGTGCACTTGATTTCGCTTCATATCATTCTCTTGGAAACCTTCTTTCCAATAAAGTTAATATTGCTACTTAGGTACATGGTTACCTACTTCAAAAACTCCAAGGCACTAGAACCAATTACTACCTGAAGATAACACCAAAACTTCATAATGCGTCAACAGATCAAATCTAGGTACTTAGAGTTTCGTTACACAAGCAATTGATTCGCCGCTCCGTCGGCTGAGACTCTCAGTTCTATTTAAGTTTCCTAAAAGGAAATGAAAGGAAATCAGACCTCTTGCCTTCGGAGCCTTTATCGCAACTTATCGCCTTATAACCTAGAAGAAATCGGCCGACCCTTTTTATTAAATCAAGTTTTAGAAAAATAGAACGTTAAAATAAAAAAAAAAAATAAAAAAAAATAAAAAAAAAAAATAAAAAAAAAATAGCCTTTATTCTACCATAATTAACATTAATTTCATTTGCAGCATCATTTATTTATTTTTAATTTGTAACAATCATTATTTCTTATAATTAAAATTTGTAAGATAAGTGACGCCTTTCAATCAACAATTTTCCATTATATGAAATTCTTTGATAAAATTAAATTAAAACATTGTTACGATTCATAAATATTTCCATTATTATTATAAATTCGATGCCACCTTTTTTATATTGAATAAATTAATAATTAATCTTTTATAATTATGGAAGTCGCCTCTTTGGCGTAGGCCTCGTGTAAATCCCCATAAAATAGAACGTTATCCTTAATTATATATATGAATACGAATGCGTTACACCTGTTGTATATCAAACATTAGTAGTAGTAATAGTATTTGAGTTCAACAATATCTTGCACAATCTGATAGTTCAATATTTAGAGACATACATATCTATTTGTTTTTGTTTAGCTGATAAGTGTGCGTAGCCAAATGCACAAACGCTTCACGAAATGCTCACGAATCGTGAAGCGCTCGGGTTTGGGCATTCGGCTAGGCACACAGGTACAGTTAACATCGATAGTAGCGCATGAAACAATGCACTAAAAGTATCTGACATTATCAATAACTTTTGTAAATATAGATGAATTTACTTGTCTCTGTTTGGCCCGATGGTTGACTGGTAGAGAATGCCATTAGGCATTAAGTCCGCCATTTGTACATTTTTTTTTACTTATGTGCAATAAAGTTTAAATAAATAAATAAATAAATGAATCTGTACAATTATAGGTCGGGAACATCAAATTTTATAACTTTGATGCGCAGCCTAATCTACTACTTTTAAGACCGATTACAGTGACTGATTCAACATTTTAAAAACGGTACGCTCGGTTCGACACTAAGTACTTAACATTTTAACAGAATAGGCACTTACTTATACAAGAAGTTCTAACATTCGTAACAAGTCAAGGTCTGAATTAACACAATCCTATTTCAACATCTAAAGCACGAACTCTAACTTATTTACTTTTAAGCGAAAACTTCTCAAGTAAAATGTGATAATTTCAAAGGCGAAAAAGGGGGGAAGGTTGTCAAAATGGCGTGAGAGAAGTTTGCAAGTGGCTCGTCAGCAAATTACTGTCTAAGTCAAAGTATCCGAGGATACAAGTTCGTGTATAAAGCTCAACTTTCCGCCATACAAACTTATGATTTTCATTAAATACTCTTGGAGTTAAAACCTTTACCGGGGCCATTTACACAGGGACTTTGAATATGCTTGACTTGCGTTGCGATTACGAGGCATTTAAGTTTCAGAAATGCGGAAATTCATCGTGAGTTTTCGATTAAAATTTACAGAAATTTCTACTTTCAATTTGCCTCAAAACGTAAGGTAATTAAACGATTTTTAAGACGACAATCAGTTAATAAAGTAGGTATTTCCTGTAAAAGGGAAACTCTCCCTTTTCGGTAGTTATTTGATATAACAAGGAGAGCTACCTACTTATCTTATAAATTATGAGGCCCGCTTAAAACAAAACTATTAAAATCTTCTTCAAGCTAGCGTTTTCCCGCGGCCTAGCGCCAGGGTCCGCTTTCCTGCTCAGTCTTCTCCACTTTGCCCGGTCTTCGACACCCTTAGGCGTGAGATTGTTTTCTTGCATGTCCGCTCACGACGTCCAGCCAGCGCTTCTTAGGACTACCGGGGCCGCGTGACTTAGGGCCTTGGACAGCGAGATTAAATGGCTATACCAGCGGAGGTGAATACTATTAAAGTAATTCAACAAAATATTGTGTATATGTATTCCTATTGCAATAACTACGAAATAGTAAAATATGATGACAACAATAACAATAACTACTGACGAAATAGAAATAGAGTGACTTCGATAGGTTAATTTACCACGAAAAACCTTAAAGCTAGTTAGTTTCTCAACTAACTTATGCAAGCAAAAATCACATTAACTCCAACATCAAGTGGAACTGCAAATCCAAATGTAGCACTGACACCCTCGCATATCGCACACATGTGAGCCTAACTAACTGAATACTACTCGCCTAAAACTCCGCGATACAAACTTTCGACTTGCAAGATTTGCGAAAACGCTCGCGGCTTTTCTGCTGAAGCGCGCTATGCACAGTGCGATTGAAAAACGATTACGTTACTATTGCGAATTTAGAATTATTGGCGTTTAATGCCATATCTTTGAAAGGATGCTGCTCTACGATTAGTGTGCAATATCATCACGCCGGCATTATGGTATGACAATTTTTCAGCAAATTTACAGTAATACATTTTCTAGCAGCTCGACGATTTCTCACTATTGCAATATGTATGAGTAAAACCTGCCTCTCCGGTGAGAAAAACTCATAGGTAAATAAATATTCATGAAAAACTTTCGTCAGTTTCGTCTACCGCTAATATGCAGATTTACAATGTCGAACTTATATGAGCCTACGGGACGTTTTTCCTCTGAAACGAATAGTTGTGTTCTGTTAACATATTTACTCAGATTGAAAGACAAGGCTGAAATATACATTTTTAAGACGCACTTAACGAATGCCAAATTATATATAACTTTTAAGAGGCGAGAGATTAAGGCGTTATAATATTATAAATAACGTATTTGACGTTAAAAATAAATAAATAAATAAAAATTGGGGACACCTTACACAGATCAACCTAGCCCCAAACTAAGCAAAGCTTGTACTATGGGTGCTAGGCGACGATATACTTACGTATATAGATAAATACATACTTATGTACATAGAATGACTAAATATAAACCGGATCGCCTGCGTTTTGTTTAAATAGAAACCATGTTTACGTTATCCAACATGTTTATGTTATACGAAATACCTAAGTAGTTATTTTTCTTCAAAATATTCAACATAAAACCTTTTCTTGAAAAAGTATTAATCTGTTCACGAATAACCCGCTTTAGATGCGACACCTACAGGCACTACGAAAGTGGATTTAGAAACACGTCGCTTCGTTTTAAGTTGCAATATAGGGTGATTCTGTAATGTAATGCATAAATTTACACACCTTTCTGAAAAAATGCGGACTCGCGCTTATCGAGTATGGCGGGCGAACTTTTAACGGCACAATATTGACTTGGCGAGGGAAGGAAATATTGAAAATAAAGAACAAAGAATTACCGCAAACTGTAATATTATTCTAGTTTCTCATGATCATAAATATTGAATAAATCAATAGGTAAGTGTACATTGATTTTTCGGTTGTTTATATGTTAGCGTATAATTTACTAGGTAAGTACTTTACTTTTTTTGTCATCGGATAAAATACGTGCATTGGGGTAATTTAGAAATACAGAAATGTTCGGGTAATTTTGAAAAGGGAATCTTGATATGATAGACATAATAGTGGTTTTGTGTGTCATATGTGATTTTCGAAATTAGATGAGTTTCGAAATTATTCCAATGCACCCTAATTGATATTATTGATATTTTTGTTTCCCAGAGTACTTTTTTTTAAATAATAAAAACATATTTCATTGGCTACTAACACTAACCCATATTATTATGTTTTAACTCACCAATGCTTATCTACAAAAGTTGATACCTACCTACTACTTACCTACTACTAAATGCCTTTTTAACAATAAATGCCTTAGCATATTTAAACTTGCTATAAATGTTTATAACAATACTCCATATACGTTCAATATCTGAAATCTACAAGAACAATAGTATATTAAAACGACTCGTAAACCAGAGCCAGTACACTTCATTGGCAAAACTTATGTTTGAAATTGCAAATAACTAATATAAAATTTCCATTTAAATGCAATATTGAACGTCTCTGCAGATGACCGAAGTAGGCTAGCTTGTCAAAATAGACAAAGACGATACAGTAGGTAACAAAAATTAAATTTGTTTTTTATCATGCAGAAACGTCTGCGAGCGATATTACATATTTTTAAATTAAAGAAAAAATGGAAATATTCACACCTTTGGCCTTGCCGGAGCCATCGCGCTTCCAACTGCGCCACGGAGGCCTGCTGGATGTGTGAATTTATCCATGCCTTCCCTCAATTCTCAACCGCCTTAGGGTGGCGTTGTAGCAAACATCTACCCGTAAGAATAGATTTTAACAGGCACTGGAGTCCAAAGGTCCAAAGGTCAAAGGTAGCAGGTTCGAGTCCTGCCGGGAGTGTGAATTTTTCCATTTTTCCTTTAATTTAAAAATATGAAAAATTAAATTATTTTAAAGTAGGTACATATATATTTTTTACTGACATGAACTGCATGCGCGTCTCTCTCCATGTAAATGGGCCCTAAAGATATAATTATTACTTAAGCTAGTACATAATAATCAATTGCCGAATTCAGGTGAAATTGGTGTACTTACACTCAGATGTCCCCGCAGAGTACAGAAGTAGGCACATTGATAGTATAAATAATTTTTCCCCTATGTATAGGTGTATGTATATATCCTCTACAGTTTTCGTAACGTTTAACATAATATCATGATGG
Source organism: Leguminivora glycinivorella (assembly GCF_023078275.1). Classification (NCBI taxonomy): domain Eukaryota; kingdom Metazoa; phylum Arthropoda; class Insecta; order Lepidoptera; family Tortricidae; genus Leguminivora; species Leguminivora glycinivorella. Next base: position 8,752,086 of record NC_062979.1, read on the forward strand.
CTACGAATCGTGTTTATTAAATTAATCCGTAACGTTTAGGCTCTACAAAATCTTGATGCAGCTTAGTTTTTTACTAGGAATTAGTAAAGTAGCATATACTGTAACTATAATTATATTTTCAATCACGATGCACTGTATATTTGTCCATCTTTACGCTGGTTGGCACAAGAGTTATGCCCGACACAGTTGGCAAGAACTGAACATTTAGCTCTTCGCTTGAAAAGAATAATAGTCCTGAATATTGTATAAGAAACTCAAGAAGAACTAGGCGAACTACTTAGTTTGCTCTTAATAATACTTCAAATAGAAATAAGTATCGAGAGTTGCGAAGAAAACAAAGAGAGCGGCGAAGTTCATTTGGGAAATCTGCTATCGACATATTTATACATGATTAAATATTCAGTTTTGCAAGTTCTGTTTTTACAAACAAAATTTTACTTAATTTACTCTCTAGTAGGTACCTACATTGGCAGCGATTACTGGGTCGAAGATACAATGTTGTTTTATTTTGAATCCGTTTTTATTTATCGTTTATATCATTTTTGTCGTACTTGTGGTTTGTGTTATCTCTTCTCTCAATAATATTGGGTGATTCGGGTAAAGCCAAAGTGATCACATTCTTTAGAAAAATGCGTCAATAGCCCTTATCAATTGGCATGGCATTTGTCTCGAATTCACTTAGACTATCTTAAATATTGTATGAAAGTTAGTTTTAGTAATATTCACCATTAATTTCCATTTCATTGTTAGTGATTGTCGATAAATGAATGCCAATAAGAAAATATTATATGCTTTTGCTAACAGTTTTATCATTTAGGCAATCTAAACGTGCTTAAGCTTCTAAAACAACAGTCAAGTTTCCTTTAAATGTAAAATCTAAACATAAACCCTAAGCTAATTCACCAAAGAAAAGGAAATAACTTGTTTGAATTAGCAAAGCTGTCCCACAAAACGATAATGTCACAAACTATTTGTACGCGTGTTTTGCGTGGTCTAACAAAGTTCATTACGCAGCGATTAAAACAGATAAAATGGCGGGTCGAGCACAAAATAGGGTGACCCTACTCATAAAGGTCCCGGGATGTGTTGTATGTGGGGAAAGGGACAAATTTATGTTGCCTGGACACAAAAACCGACGGTCGTGTCCAAGGCGGCAGATACTCGGGGAAGCATGGAGTTTGACATCGGCACGAATAAGGTTTATTTATTAGGAAAGTTTCTAACTGGGAGCAACAGTAAATCAGCAACATGTCCAGCAGAGGACTAAATATGAACATTGGGCTGTGAATGGAATCTACGCTATGGAATATTTTGTGTATGTGTTACTAGAAAAAGAGGTTTATCACTGGACTAAATTTATATCTACATAATAACGTTTTGGTTGTTACGAGTTTTCCTAATAGATTCGGAGTATAAATATAAAAGTTACGAGGGTCCGTTTTAACCATTTGTTGTCTCCATTATTTAAGAATTTTTATTTTATTACACGATGCTAGTAAATCACACGCGATTGATTTTTATAACGTAAACCGTTACATAAGATTAACTTTATTTTTATTTAAAGCGACAAAACTTGCAGTTGATTTGCTTACATTACTATTCGAAATGTTTTCTTAAGTGTCATTACGCAGCAGGGTTCTAAACAGATTTAAAATAATCAAAAAAAATATATGCACTCGGAAGACTATTTTATGTGGTTCTGTAAGAACAATACATTACTGAGGATATGTAATTTAAGAGAAAGAATCAGAAATTACAAAATTTACTGCACTAGAAACTGACTGCTCGGAAAGAGTAGATTCGTCGAATATATTAATTAACTCATTCATTCATAACAAAGAAAATTTGTTGAACATTAGCTTAAAATTAGAAATAATACTAGAGCATATATTTAAATTTAGAATTAAAGCTTAATTATAATTATTAATACCAAGCGGCTGATATTATTAAACATCAAAATACCATATTATATAATTATTTAAACCATAAATTGTATCATTTCAGTCATAATGAGAAATTATTGTGCAGTAAGATGAAAATAAAAATAGAAATAAGTAATTGACCTGAGCGGACGCGAAATTTATTGCTCCTACGCTATTAATCTCAAAGAAATACTAAAGTACCGCTGTGCGCGAATATTAGTGAAAATAATAGTTGAATAACTACAATCAGTGTTTTGTGCGACAAATCGGACGTAAAATCACCAGTTATTTGTGTTTTAAAGCAATAGCTAGGACTAATAGTTATTTGCTTACCCTCGCTGGGCTCACTAAAATAAAATCACTTTTTAATCAATATGCCACCTATAACAATCAACAACACGTCCGTAAAGACCTGCGCTGGCTGTCAGCTGGCAATTAAAACAAGACTGTTTTTATGTTGTTCGAACTCAAAGTGCAAGAAAGTGTACGACTTGGAATGTGCGGGTTTCAGCGAAAAACAAGTGAAGCAAATGGAAATCAGCAAACGAGCAGAATGGAAGTGCCCGGAATGTCAAAATAAGCAACCTAAAGTCGGTAATACAAATACACCAGTGCGATGCAACCACTCCTCACCTGCAGAGGGACCCAGCCCGCCACAGACACCTCATGACCAGCCTCCACAGGACAACCTGCTTCAAAATATACCAAACAGTTGCGACGCGCCCACAAATGATTTTGAAAAGTTAAAATGTGAATTAACTGCTACATTTCAAGTTATGATTGATAAGTGTTTAGAAAAGCTGTACAAAAAAATCGACGGACTTTCACACACTTTCTCCAATTTAAGCTCACGTATGGACTCCGTGGAGGACCGAGTCTCTGCTGTGGAATCAACCCTCGGTCAGAAATCCTATGACGAACCGAGTGCACTAGCGGACACCATAGAACAGCTCAAAGTACAATTAGACCGTCGCGATCAAGAACTTCTGCTAAATGACCTAGAAATATCCGGAATACCGGAAAGTAGCGGTGAGGACGCGGTTAACCTAGTGATGCTTATCGGCAGCAAACTCGGAGTCACTATACAACAACAAGAAATTGTCAGTGCTACAAGAGTTGGCGCAAGACGTGACGACGGCGATGACGTGCGACCGCGGGCGCTAGCGCTGCGCCTGGTGCGACGGGAGCTGCGCGAGCGGCTGCTGCGGGCGGCGCGCGAGCGGCGCGGCGCTAACACCAAGGGGTTCCAGCTACCCGGAGCGGACAGCGAGCAAACCTGTCAATTCTACATCAATGAGCGACTCACAAAATCAAACAGAAGGTTGCTTTTCTTGGCCCGTCAGGAATCTAGACGTCTAGATTGTCGTCACCCGTGGACACGTAACGGTACCATTTATGTGCAAAGTAGTCAAAAAGACGCCCCCCGCCGTATCCACACAGAAGCTGAACTGCATCAGGTTTTTGGTTCGGAGCCCACTGGCAGTGTTTAATGTGTTTACCTATGTATATTATAAAAACAAAAACAATAGCATATTCATCAAGTGATGGTCATTGTTACTACTATAGTTTATATGTATATTTTAAAGTAAGTGCTACTATCTGTGCTAAAATAATTTCGCATGTACTTTGGAAACCTAATAAGTTTATATTCGAGGCAGTCTATGTATTATTGTTGTGGACGGTTCACTGGATGACATATTATCTATATCAACTTAACCATATATATACATTGTACTACAATAGCATGTTTATCGAAACCTATATTTACTTAAAAATAACTATGGCATGGTATACAACTTTTTGTTTTATTTATTCACTTATATCCTATATGAAATACGTTATAGACCTCCCAACAGTGGCAACGCATGAAAAGTTACCTATTGATTCTCTTTTCTTGGCTAAACATAACCGGTATTTACTTGTTCGCATAAAAAGTAATATTATATACATAAACTCGACATACGAGAGCGTGCACTTAAAATCGTTTCATTTTAATATTTTAGACTGGCGACATGCTTCACAGTTAAGACTGTACCTACTTAATTGTAAATATTGTGAAATATTATTTTCTTTTGTTATACAATTTATTAAAAATAAAAAACTGACCCTTGGATTCTTAAACCCTGGCTCGCTTGGTACACGACATAGTGAGTTTCTTGTTGCCATGGCACGCTATGATGTAGATATAATGGCTATAAGCGAGACTTGGTTGAGAGCCGGGCAAGAGGCCCGCGCGCCTGCGCCGCCGGGCTACCGGCTGCGGCACGTGCCGCGCGACGCCGCGAGCGGGCGCGCGCGCGGCGGCGGCGTCGGCGTGTACCTGCGGCGCGGCCTCACCGCGCGACGGCTGCAGCACCCCGAAGCGCCATTAGTTGAACAGATGTGGCTTAGTCTCAACATCGGTGGTCTTAGATTGGCTGTAGGAACTGCGTATCGACCTCCCTGGTTTAATGTAGATACATTTTTGGATGCACTTACTGATTCTTTAACCACTTTTGCCATGTTCGATTATATTATTTTATTAGGAGATTTTAATATTAATGTTTTGAACGAACACGACTCCAATACAAGGAAACTAACTAACTTTTTAAATTATATGCACTTATCACAGTACGTAACGGAGCCGACGCACTTTACAGAACACAGTGAAACTCTCATTGATGTTATCTGCTGCAACAAATCGATATCAAATGTATCCGTAAATTACATCCCTGAGCTCAGCAGTCATGCTTTTATTACTTGTCAACTGAATATTAAAAAAGTTAAACCACCAGCAAAAATGTTCTTATACAGGCCTATAAAAAATATAAATGTGAGTGATTTTAATAATACCATAAATATAATCGACTGGGAGAAAATAGTAAAGGGAAGCGTTGATGAAATGGTAACTCAGTTTAATTATATCTTAACAAACATTTTTGATATATACGCACCATTAAAAAAATCATATTTTAAAGAAAGTAGTTATCCTTGGATCACTTCAAATATAAGGAGATGATGCGCTTACGAGACCAAGCTCACACTAAATATCGCCGCACTAATTTAGAAAGTCACAAAAGCTATTACAAAGACCTAAAAAACCTTGTTAATGTTTCACTCCATCATGAACAATCTGCATATTTTCAACACCATATAAATAAAAATCTTAATAATCCCAGCAAACTCTGGAAAAACATAAAAAATAACTTGGCTAATTTCAAATCAGAACGCTCTGAATTACCGGCACATCTCAGTGATCCTAATTGTATCAATGCGCATTTTCTAAACATACCTGGCAATAATAACATAGACTTGTCGTATATAATCTCTCTTGAGGGTAATCGCCATGGCCCCTCTGTATTTAACTTACAGCTTGTAAATGAAACTTTGGTTGCCAAAATTATAAAATCATTATCGACTAACGCTACTGGGGTGGATGGAATATCTCTGGATATGGTGATTCTGACTCTTCCAAGAACTTTATCAGTAATCACAAATATTGTTAACAAATCTATTCAATCGAATGTCTTTCCGGAATTGTGGAAAATTGCGTCAGTTAGGCCCATCCCTAAAGTACCTCATCCATCCGATTACAAAGATCTAAGGCCTATCAGCATACTCCCTCTCTTATCTAAAGTACTTGAGAAGGTAGTATGCATGCAGTTAACTGAATTTCTCGAGAGTAATAAGATACTACCAGAAAGACAATCTGGTTTCAGAAAAGGACACAGTACCTCCACAGCCCTATCGGACGTAGTCGACGAAATCCTAACTGCACAAGATGACGGTAAGGGATCACTTTTAGCACTTTTGGATTTCTCTCGAGCGTTTGATAGCATTAACACGTCAGTTTTACTATCGAAATTAGTTTATTATGGTTTTAGCAATTCTTCAATAAAATGGTTCGCGAGCTATCTGACAAATCGTTCACAAACTGTTGAAGTACGCGGCGATGATGGTTCTAACGTATCGTCGGACCTGCTCCCAGTATCTAGAGGAGTTCCACAAGGCTCTATTCTTGGCCCAGTTTTGTACAGCCTCTACAGCGCAGACATTGTAAAGAGCATACATCATTGCAAATTTCACGTATACGCCGATGATATCCAAGTTTACATATCATTTAAACCGGAAGACACGCTAATGGCTGTCGACAGACTAAACGAAGACCTAAATCGTATAGCTATCTGGTCAAAAACGAATAGTTTAGTGCTCAACCCCACAAAATCTAAGTGTTTGGTGTTAGGTTCAAAAAAAACAAATTAACCGAATCAATGCTTCAAACCCGAACGTAAACATTATGGGCCAAAATGTGGACATGGTGGTGGAAGCCCGCAACCTAGGAATCCTTATGGATAGCTCATTGCAGTTCAAAAACCACGTCATTGAAACAATTAGAAACTGCTTTTACAGATTAACTGTTCTCTACAGAGTGCGAAACTATCTTAGTGTGGACATTCGTGTGAAGCTATGTGATACTCTTATCTTGTCCAAACTTAATTATGCAGATATAGTATATGGGAACTGTTTGCTAGCACGTACCAAAAGAGTTATTCAACGACTGCAAAATGCCTGCGCACGCTTTTGTTTCCCAATTCCACCTCGGTCACATATAAGCCCATATCTAAATACTAATAAACTTTTAAACATGAATAGTCGACGTACACTACATTTTGCTACGCTCCTCTTTGGTATATGCAATAGTAAAAAACCGGTGTATTTATTCGAGAAATTGAACATTAACATACATATTAGACGTGGTATCAGACTGTTATGCCCAAGGCACAGAACCGCAGCATTTCGTGGTAGCTTTCGTTACGCTGCCACAAAGTGCTGGAATAATCTTCCACCACCAATTCGAGAGTGTAAAACTATTGGTTCCTTTAAATCAAAACTGAAAGCGTTCCTAATGGACCAACAAAAGTTTGCTGCATGAAATTTTAAACGTAGTAAAAGCCTTCTGCTCTGTATTGTTTTTCCGGACTCAATTCACGTATTTGCTACTTATTGCATTGCCTATTATGTATTCTTGTATTTTGTAGTTATTTACTAACCAAATAAGACATAGTATATATTTATAATATTATTTATTTACGTCGTCAGTGCCGTTCAGTGTGCTGTCCCGCAAACCCCGCTGGCTCCACAGAAAACCAGCGCCGTTGACCACGCTAGCCGTGTCATCTGCAATGCTGAGTGGAGACCATTTTAGGCCTCACATCGTTATTACTACTTTTACCTTGTGCAACTTTTTGTCCTATTTTATCTATTGATGTTTGATGTGTTTTCTCCTACTTTATTAATTGATTTGTACTTACTGATGTGTTGCCTGAATAAATGAGTTCTATTCTATTCTATTCTATTCTAATTAAAAAAAAATAAAAAAATTTCGTCACTTTGGTGCCTATCTTATTAGAAAAGTAAGTACAGTCTTGTATATATGAACATATAGCACGAGAATCTATGCATTCCATGACTATATTCTCTTTCCGCGCTTGCTCTTTCAAAGGTCGTTTACTTGGCATCATATCATAGTTATTATTTAATGATTTTTTTACGGACGTTTATATGTATTTATTACTTCAGGCCTGATTTAGACGGCGTGCGAACTCGCATGCGATTTTAGTTACATTGCGGGCTTTTGAGGTTACATACAATTTTGGACAGCCACCAAATACCTCAATGTAATAAAACTCGTATGAGTCGTATGCGAGTTCTCGTACTGTCTAAATGGGCCCTACGAATAGGTACTTTTTACTTTTATAAATGTTGAATGATACCTCACTTCATTACTCCAAAGTCGAAAGTAGTACATAGTCCAAACTTTATTTGAATACAAATTCTGGCAGTACCCTAAAACCTCGGCCTAAAACCGATCATTTCATAACATTTTACAGCATTCTCGGCAATAGAAAACAATGACATTTACGTTAAACGGTCATACTCGAACGCCGTGAGATTTTATTGGATTTTTATTTCACTATAACAAATACCAATCCGATGGCGATAGAGACGCGTAACGGACGGAAACGATAGCCATTTATATGTAGATGTTTACTTAATTAACATTGTTGTGGGTTACTGTAAAAAAATACCAATATAAAGTAAGAATGCACATTTCGGTGTTCGGTTGGTATTCAATTCACAAATCAAATATTAAATATAAGAAGGAACTCGTTTTCTTACCGTTCCCCTGATCTATTCACTAAATTCTATATTTTCTTCACAAAACGGTACCTATTGCATTGATTGAGACTGACAGTCAACTCTGACGGATTTGATAAAAATTGATGTGCATAATTAGTTAGAGATAGAAGAAATAATAGATATGAGTGGATATTATTATAAGTTTAACACTTTCGCTACCAAGAACCCGACTGTCGGGCACACCGCTCGTAGAAGCGTAGCCGATTACATGGGTTTCCCCGTATGTAGCGAAAATGTCGTAGAGCCGCGTAGAGCCCGGTTTCGAAAGTGTTAAATTCGGATTGATCAATTTTATAGAACTTTACTTATATAAATGATCCTTCAGTGCCGTCTAAAAAGAAAGAACTTCAAAATTAAAATTAAAATTTCGAACTGAATTTACCTAGAATTATATTATTAAAACGGGACATACGTAAGACTTAGATTTATATTTGGCCCGACGTTTTGGACGTGATATTACGTCCATGGTCCATCTAGAATTATTAAAACCATGAAACATTGACATAATTGCATCTCAAAGCTTTAAATTGAAATGATCGTGTCACCTTTTAAGTGAGAGCCTATACCATGGGTTTTTGACGTTTTCGAATACGTTACCTACTCGATAGCGTAAACATTATGAAAAATGTATGCAATTTTTGGTTTGAGGAAGTAAAATTCGTCAATATCCAATAATAATTTCATAGGCAATGGTTTACAAAATGTCTCACTAGATGGTGCTGAACCGGCCGCAAACTAGCTAACGAAATTATTTTAGTCTTTGTGTATAAGTGTCTAAGGCCCACTTGCACTAACCACTTAACTCAGGGTTAGTGGGCTGTCATCTGTCATATTCCATATAAAATGGTGGGTTAACCTTTGGGTTACACCTCCATTTTCAGTGGTGCAAGTGACCCTAACTAAATTCATTCCTTATAAATTTGACTGCTGTAAATATTAATGGTTGTTTCATTACCTCTCCAGTGTAAATAGAGCGGCCCTTTTAGGAAATTAGGGCTACATGCACCTGTCACTTTCTCCAAACGTGAATGAAATTGTTCAGTACAAATGGTGCCTTTTCAACGCACTAGTGCGAGAAGTGGTTCATTATAGTCAGGTCGAAACTTCGGACGTACCTACTGAAAAACGTCGTACGATACACGTGCGAAAAGGAAATTCGTAACTCGTATCGATTTAAAACACTCCCTTTGGTCGTGTTTTAATTTATCGCCACTCGTTTCGAACTTCCTTTTTTACGCACTTGTATCGTAATGTACTATTTCAGTACAGCTAGTGCTGGTAAAAAGTTTTTACCCGTACTAGTGCGCATAGTGGTTCATTTCATGTCAGGTCGAAACTTTAGAAATGTTGTACGATACATACAGCAAAAAGGAAATTCGTAACTCTTGTCGATTTCAAACACTCCCTTCGGTCGTTTCGAACTTCTACTTTTCCGCACTTGTATCGTAATGTATTATTTCGTGACATATACGCTAACGAGGAACGTTTTATAAAAATTCAATAGCTCATGGTAAAAGGCATGGACTGCTTCTTTGGTTCATCAATTAATATTTAACTGGAAACAACCATTTGTATCAATTACAGCCAACGATTAATTTGGGTAAATACCAATTTTATGGGCATGAACGATTGTGGTTTCAACGAGCAAACGGGTCCAAAGAGGTCTCTAATTTAATATTGTAGACAAAGGAGAGTACTGTTTTTTTTTAATTATTTGATGAGTATTTATTGCTAGTCCTTTGTAAGGATAATATGAAGGGAATTAAAATATTGTTGTTTTTTAAGTAACAATAACAAATCTTAATTCATTGGCACATGACATTTTGGAAACCCTGAGACCTGACATAAATGAAGGTACTCATGACTACCTACTTGCATAAAGTAATATTATTTAAGATTGGAGTAAGTACTTACTCCCGTTGGCACTGCAACCATTTGTGGGTCCTGTGGGTACGTAGCCGAATGGCACAAACGCTCGTAGATATCTATCTCTATCGCTCTTGCGTATTGGCATGACAGAGCCAGACTACCTTTCGCGGCGTTTCGTTTTCGTTTCTCGTCGGAGAAATGCCATTCAGCTACGGCGCCTGGCCTCCTCCAATATTGGAATACACCACTTGCAATATGTCATTATATAAATAAATACATTTTACAGGACATATAATATCCTGATCAAAATCTCACCATACCATGATACCTGTTAATGTGAATAACAATTTTAAAAATTTGTTTCAATATTTAGTGCCGAATTGCGTCCTTTAAATGAAAACACTACTTAAAACCTTTTTATAAAAGTATGTTTATAGTACGTACATGTATAACATTATGTAAACTATTGTGATACAGATTGACACAAACTTTTCGTTAACGTCATGATGCCCTGACGTGACCTCGCCCCGACAAGGATTAGGCATAACTCCAGATAAATTACACGTATCATACGCGACACGACATCGAAACATGTCAAAAACATCGAGCACAAAAAATTACCGAGCATTATCGGATGTCCCTCGGAATAAATTGCCTTTTAAAACGGATCCTCCCAATAACGTTAACAATAAGATCGAATGTATATCAATGGAGTTTCGCCCACCTCATCAACATAAGTACACAAAGGTTTGGAATGCATCGACATTAGCATATCGATGTATAAGAATTTCGATAGTATTGTCGCGAAGAAGCATCGAGTGCGTCCGATACCGATCAAGAAAAAAGGTCGCTCGACCCTCAGAATGATATCTCATCGCGTTTACTCTTCCAAAATACACTGCCACACTATATTCGTCCCTAACTTCAGATATCAAAGCACGCTTCCAAGTTCGGGGACCGCAGAATATATCGTAGAAGTCGTACAGTCTTATTTCATTTTAAATCACTGGTGACTCATTCCGTTTCTACTACTTAGCTTTTATGCAGGCACTCGTATCAAATTGAATCCTGGAAATGAAAACCAATTCTTTTTCCATTTATGTGATACCGTTTTTAAATTTCAAAAGAATTTCTAGAACGATGAATAATTTCTGCTGTGTTATATAAACTGAAGTTAGCGAGTGTCACAGTATGTATATTTCAATGTTGAAACAATGAATAACTTCATCACGATGACGGCTCAAATAAATCCCCATTGAAATTTGAAACTAATAAGATTTTTGCATACAAACACAGCTGGCTCATTCATAAGCAATAACAAATAAACTAGAAAGCATTACAAAAGAATTACTGCCACGTGGGTTCCTTACAAAGAACCCCCACGCGCCACACATGTCAAGATTTTCTTTTAACAAGCGAGGTGGACGAAGAAAACAAATGACTGTTACTGCATCAATGCTGGTGTTTGGTTATAATAATCATAAATTATTCCAGTAACCTACAACCATTTATTTACATATTAACGATTCAATTTTAAACCTTACTCTCGAAGTAGCAAGGCGTTGTGTAATACAATGCCAGATGTAAATATTGTTTTTGTTGTTAATCTGTCACGTGAGCAATGTGAGCATGATCTCAAGGAGGTGGACGTAATGAGACACGATCTTAGTGGGACAGATCATCTTGAGTTGCCGTACTTATTAGAACGTAGTTGGCATTTTTAAAAGGTTAATTCCAACTGGAAAAACGGTTGATTAGTAGATAAACTGTAGAAGTTGTTATATTTTTACCTTCTTTTCACCTTAATTTACAGTAAAATTAATACACAATCTGGATCGATTTGATCTACCTCCTAGGTTTTCTTCTGAATTTGGTGATCTCACTATGTAATTCGAAAGTTTGTCTGAGACCTATAATGAGACTTTTACCATGTTAAGAGCGTTATAAGACAATGATTACTTACATTGAAGGTTGAAGGTACCATTTTTGTATGAAAACAATTAACTATCTCAAATATTTAACGAAAAATTTAATATAATTGCCATGAGCTAATTATGGCCAGCTACCAGGCGGCCAGAAATATCCAGAAGCTCATATCACCCAGATCTTACTCGCGTAGAAAGTGTGGTGTGACTCGATCACTTATAACTGTCACGTACCTTCATTTGTAACTCCGGAAGCCCAAACACGTTTAGATCTCAATATGATATACGGGTAAATGGATTTTAATACTTTCTCGAGTCATAACTCGCTTTCGTTCAAAATATTTGATATTTTACTTTGACTGCCTGTTTAAAATTTGCATGTAGGCATCATCAAGATAGGTTATATAATACTATCAGCAAAAGCAAAGTATCATTGTGATTTTTGACAGAATAATTAATTGCATTATGTAGTATAGGTAACTGAAGTTAAAATACTAAACGCACACGTACCAAAACATCAAGTGAAATAAGTACAATTTTGATATACCTACATATATTATATTAAATATTGTATTGTTAAATCCAGACATAGTAGTACAATAACAGAATCGTGAAACGTAACTAACGATGTACCTTAACTGTGTTTCTATTGTCTATTATTCTATGTAAAAAAAAAAATATATGTATCTGCATTTTTTTGCATCATTTGCTAGTCAGAGGTGATAAATTATTTAGGATAAATCATTATAATCGGTAGTCACAGTTTAAGTTTCTATCAAAACTTTCCGATGATTTAGTAGGTATATACTATCGAACCATTTACATACATTTTTAATGCAATCCAGTAACGGATTCTAAAACGTCCAAACTCACGGTAGACGCTTTAATAGGGAGAAATGAAATAATTGATTCCATGGTGATAAGATTGTCTTTTCTTTACAATGGATTGTATGTCATTTATGTAATTGAAATATACGTTTTCAGCATTAGGTACCTACAGTTTATTCACAAAATCGTTTAAACTCTTTATCAAATCAAGAGTGCGATCAAGATCTTCTGGGCGAGCTCACTTTCGCTAGTCTGTGGCCAAGAGTAAGCCCATGTTTGCACCATTTATTGGCATATTTGCTGTGTACTTAACACAGCAAAAGGGAGTGTACAAGTTTCTAATGGGTTAGCAACGCATATGTGACACCCCTTGAGTTGCAGGCGTCCATAGGTTACAGTGACCGCTTTCCATCAGGCGGACCGTATGCTTGTTTGCCACCGACGTAGTATAAAAAAAATATTTTATTTTAACATTGCGTCTTATCCTTTTCGACAATTTAATTCCATTCAGCGTACTTACAATGTTTTCAGTGGCAGGACTTCCTTTTAAAACAAAACTAAATTCGTAAACACTGCAAATACGAAAGCTCTTAGAAGTTAACCCTCCTCGCGCCGGAGAAACTCGCAGTTAGCTAATGTCTGCTAATAATCGTTATTGTAGGTAACTACTGCCTCGCTGATTGCCTTAGGATCCTGAAGGAAGTTAAATTTGCTCTTTTAGGTATACAGCGGAATAAAAAGAGGCAGTTGGCGTGTCAGTTAATTAATTAATATAAATTACACCAAAAAAATTGTAAAAAATCTCTCCGAGAAACTTATTTGTACGTCTGGTGACCTCCGGACAGGAGCGTTCTTGCTAAAGGTTAAGTTTAGCCCTGCAGAGAGGCAATGCGGCCAGTGTCCTGGGAACAATGCCTCGCGCAAAGTTATTAGGCTTAGTATATGAGTAGATAGTAGGTTTTTTTTGTTGCTTTGCGTAGTTTTGTGTTAGTTTGTATTTGTGTGTTTTTGTAATTATATTATAATATTTTTATTAAGATTATGTAAATAATAATAAATGGAAGTTTTCAAATTACAGAACATTTTTCTATAAATTGACTGCACCCCACAGTGACTCCAATGAGGCTTCGAGCCAGTTGCATCAACCACGTTTGACAGACAAAAATAAACGTCACGCAGCAGGTTACTATGAAACTTCCCCTATAAAAAAAATTGCGAATGTTTTAACGGTGACAGATGGTTTGATGCAATCAACCCGTAGTTATTATCAATGATGCCAAAGCGTCACAAATTCAAAGATAAGGTTCAATGATGTCTAGTAGCAGCCAACAGCTCTTGTGTTTTAATTTTTTACAGTTCTTCGCGAGATATTAAAAAAAGAAACCACCTTAAACATGCACACAAATAAAAACAGTTACACAAAAACTTACGATCATATTCATTGAAAAAAACGTCGAACGCATAAAATTCAAATAATTTCGTATCTCATTTCCCATCGCATTGCGTTCCGCTTTTGAATTATTTATGTAATAGAATAGATATAAAGGTGTGGTAGTGTGGACTCCACCTTACATTACGAGTATGAGTGGGGTAGTCACGCCCCTATTTGCGGTTTACTAGGTTGTCAGAAATACTTAAAAATAACAAAAAAGTTGCTCATATTTTACAAGAAATATTTATAAGCCCCGAATACAGTAAGTATGTTGTTTCCATTGAACATTTTCACTCCGAATTCAAAGGTATACAGTGTTTAAAATTGAACATTTTATAACGGGTCAGATTTACGCAAATGCTAATGAATTATCAAAAAACCTTGATGTAATGACATGATAATAATGATAAAATGCAATAATTATACAGAAACTGTACATTGTGATACAACTCGTACAGTCCATCGCAAATTATTAAGGTGACGATATTTGTTTCACTCTGTACGACTAGTTTGTCTATATTATATTTGAATGGGTATAAATATATAGTTGGGTGCATTTTACAGTGAAATTCGCCAGCTTATTGGACCAATAAATCGAAGTTCTGTACCGTTAAAGTCCTGCCGCGAGTGTGGTCGCACACTTGCAGCAAAAATAGGCTTCGTCAGTCACCTGAGGGCATACCAGCGACGCACAGTGACCTAGCGGTAAGAGCGTGTGACTCATCTATAAAATGCAGTCGCCGTAGCCGAAAACGGCTAAGAGGAGATGATGATGATGATGATGATATAATATGTACTTTAAACAAGGCTTGAACCGCAAATTAACTACCATCTACTAGAACAACAAGTTTCGGGCGACTACAATAGACACTTTTAATCAAAATCCAAAATGGCTGCCGCACTGAAGCCTCTCAAACCGCATCTAATATCCGTATACACGAGTAGATAGTATATATTGTAACATTACACCCTAACGCTTTTATTGGTAAATAGCCTGAACCTACATAAGGTTTCGTAGACTGACAGCCCTTCTCGTATATCACGGAGTGACACTCTCGATTTTAGATGTAAAAAACTGGCAAGAGTGCGCCGTCGAGTTTTGAGAAGGTTCTTTCATTGTCGCGGATACACATTAACGATATAATACCTAGTACCTTGATATAGCGCTACTAGTATATTCAGTTAAAATATATCTTTAACTTGCTTCAACTAAGACGTTTTTAATAATAATGTCACAATTTTGTTTTCATTCAACCCCTTATCTGCCACTTGAGTAGTTTCATGTGTTCTGTCTACCCTTTTATGGGATACGGGCGTGATTGTATGTATGTAGGTATGTATATTTTTAATATATGTGATAATATATTCTTCATTATTTAATTCTCGTATAAAACAATTTGCTAATAAGAGCTACTTACTACTTAAGTGTTTTTGCTCCACTCACATAGCACACGAACTTCTTAACATTAGTAATAAAACGGCACAAATAAGCCCAAGTGCGTTAAGGTTTTCGCTTTTAGGTAATTCTATCCTTATCATTATCTTACACGGCCCCGTGTTCTCACGAGTTCTCGGCAACGGCCGCATAATGAAATAGTCTTCCGTAAAAAATGGAACCCCAATAAATATCGATAACGTCGGAAGTAAAGTTAAGTGACGCGGAAACTTGTCTTTGGCGAGAATCGAACCCCATTAAGGTGTAAAGTGAGAGCTTGACGCGAGACATCCTCGCCTGACAATGTTAGCCTAATACATTTTGACTTATTAGAAGTTGCGAGCACCCGGTCGCTTTAATAAAAAAACGACGGTAAAAGTTTGGAAAATATTGGAGAAAAGACGTTATTCGATATGATATTGAAGGCATAAATAGTAATAGGTAGCAACATAATTGCATTATCGCTTTGCTTTGCTTTGATCTTCAAATTTATTTGAGAGCATTACCTTGCAAAAGGTTCTAGTTTGGTGTGACATAGGTATAGGCTACTAGAATTTGACTAAAGAAACCAATATTTATAGGTTTGAAGTATTAAAAGTGCATAATGGCGTATTTTTGACGAAAAATGATTGTTTTGGACACCGAAAACGCTGTCGGCGATGTAGTGGCGTCATAGGACTCATAGGATTCCAACCTATTTCATGTAGAATCATAAATGACATTTGTGCCTGTACCTATTTAAATGCACAGATAATCGATAAACTAAAATGGCTGATGTAATTTTTGCCTGATTAAGTAAAAGTATACTTTAAAAATATTTTTTGCGGTTTCCAAGTCATGATAAAATATGGAAACATTTTTTTGGATAGTTACTCCGAATGTTATGATTTATTGGGTTGGCACAAAAGTAATGACACACTCTACAAAACTCTATACATTTCCTTTCTTAAGTTAATTGTTTTCGATAATATTCTAAATAGTATGTTGTAGAACATTCTAGGTACTTCTAATGTGAGGGTATATAAAGCCGCCCTCGTGATTGGTTTAGTTAGATTGAAATAAAATGGACGAGCGACAAGTTCGAACACTTTACTTATACAAGTACTTGTTAGGCCACAGTGCGCGGGCTGCGGCTGACAATAGCAACACTGCATTGGGCGCTGGAAGTACAAGCCATGCCACGGTGTCCAGATGATTTGACCGTTTTAAATCAGGAGACAGGAGCCTTGAAAGTCAGTCACGCTCAGGGCGACCACCTGCATTCAATGATGACAATTTACGCCGCGAACTACAGTCGAATCCTGATGCTACTACTCGTAAATTAGCGGAAGCACTTAACTACAGTCACCACGCTGTGGAATACCATCTGCATGAGCTTGGGTATCGAAAAGTTTTGGCTCGATGGATACCGCACATCCTTACCGACGCCAGTCGTGCAGTCCGTGTCGCCATCTGTCAATCACTTTTGCTGCGACCCCGACGTAAAGAGTTTTTGACTGATCTGGTTACGGGAGATGAATCATGGATTTATTATGAGAACGATACACGTCGTGCTTTTTGGCTGCCTCGAGAAGAAACGCCACCAACTCAACCGAAGCTGAGTCAAAAGAACCGTTTAAAAGTTTTGCTTTGTTGTTTCTGGGACTCGCAAGGCATGCTGTTTCATGAACTATTACACAATGAAACTGTAAACGCTAACAAATATTCAACACAGCTCACCGAACTATCTTTTGCTCTCAAGAAAAAACGACGAAGACGAGCCACTGTAATTTTACTACATGATAACGCTCGACCTCATGTCGCATCTACCGTTCGCCAACAGCTGCAGAACTTGGGCTGGGAGACGATACCCCACCCACCTTATTCTCCAGACCTCGCACCATCAGACTTTCATTTGTTTAGAGCCCTTGGTGGCTAGCCGAATGGCACAATCGCTCACGAAACGCTCACGAAACGAAGCGCTAGAGATATCTATCTCTATCGCGCTTGCGTATTGGCGCGACAGAGCCAGCGGCGTATCGCTTTCGTTTGGCGTCGGAGAAATGCCATTCGGCTACGGGGCCTGAAACGACATTTGCGGGGTAAACAATTCAATGATTTCCATGATGTACGGGTGTAGTTGAACAACTTTTTCGAGGCACAGCCATCAGAGTTCTGGGCGAAAGGCATCCAAACTTTGCCGGATCGTTGGCAAGAAGTCATAGATGCTAATGGTGATTACATCATCGACTAAGCTTTTTGTATTGTAATAATAATAAAAAATATAAAACGTAAACCAAGTGTCTCATTACTTTTGTGCCAACCCAATATATTGTTAAAAATTAAAAAACAAAACGCGAAGAAAAAATGCGTTCCTAACGCGAGTAAAAAGCATCATAGGTACTTAAATATGTATGTAGTTATTTCATGCAACCTATTTTAACTTTTTCCTATTACCAATTTAACTTGTATAAAATTTTACGCCAAGGGTGAATATTTTACCATTTGACATAAAATATAGGTTATAAAAATGAGTTTAACGACATTGGGTGCGGTAAACAAGTATCATAATGAATATTATGTGTAACAGTCTCCAGGCAACGTTATTGGATTATAAATATGTCGTCGTTTCGCATAAAATAATTACAATCTTCATCCATTAAGTTTATACAGTAACTAATTCACACATTTATTATGCGTTTTTGATACTTACTTGAAAGTAATATATATATGTATAGGTAGGTAATGACTTCGTATGAAAAACCTTATGTATTTTTTTGCGGTGACAATTGTAGTAGACAAATGAATCCTAAATGTGAGTATATTTAGTAAAACGTCCTACTTTGTCAGTTACCATTAAGGCGAGATTTAATTGTGTCTTTATATGAATAAACTGACAAAGCGGCTTTATAGCAATCGACAAAGTGGGACGTTTTCCCATACACACTCACAAAATAAATATAGTGTTATTTCCTTCAACACGAATAACTACTGAATTATAATTTCTTCCTCTTAGTCACTACATTCTGTACCCACTGTAAGTATTCTATGTGTATAATTTATGTAGGTACTTACTTAAATTTTGTGCGGTAAATGTTCAATTTTATTATTTCTATTTAGAGTCTGCGTGCGTAGACGAATGCACAAACGCTCACGAAACGCTCACGAAACGATGCCCTCGTAGATATCTATCTCTAACGCTCTTACGTATTGGCGCGACAGGGCCTACCTTTCGCGGCGTTTCGTTTTCGTTTCGCGTCGTAGGAATGGCATTCAGCTACGGGGCCTGTTCGGAAAGAGAAGTCTATCGAAGAGTATAGATAGATTTCATGGGAACAGTGTTTGATAATCTGGGGTGTCGGTAATAAACTTTAGATGGTAATAAACTAAAGATTTAATAAAAAATAAATAAATAAACTTATGTTACCTGCACACTGACAAACAGGAACAGATTTAATAAACGTTTTATGGTCCTGTCATTGAATGAAAATGTCCGGAAAACTGATATACAGCGTCAGGACCACAAAGAATACATGACAAGTCATTTTTACCAGTACGTGGTACAGTCGAGTTCAAGCGCAGGCCCCGTAGACGAATGTCATTTCGTTTCGCGAAACGCCACCGAAACGCCGCAGAAATGTAGTCTGGCTCTTTCGCGCCAATGCGCAAGAGCAATAGAGATAGACAGCTACGAAAGCGATATTATTGTGAGCGTTTCGTGAGCGTTTCTGCATTCGGCTACGCACAGTGACCTAGAGGTAAGAGCGTGTGACGTTTAATTCGGGGTTCGCGGGTTTTAACCCCGGCTCGTACCAATGAGTTTTTAAGAACTTATGTGCGAAATGTAATTTGATATTTTCTAGTCACTTTTCGGTGAAGGAGAACATCGCGAGGAAACCGGAATAATTCCAAAAAGGTATAATCACTTCCCTCCAAACTATAGACAGTGACTACCAAAAATTAATCTTAGAGTCAGTTGTCAAAGTGGATCCCAGGCTCCCATGAGCCGTAGCCAATGCCTGGATAACGCAAGGAGGATCATGGTCGACGGTACCATGATCCTCCTTGCCTTATCCCGTTTAGTTATATCCACACTCTTACAAGAATATAAATCTCAGAGCATGCTTTTTTTATACCAAGTCGGTGGCAAACAGGTATACGGTCCGCCTGATGGAAAGCGGTCACCGTAACCTATTGACGCCTGCAACTCAAGGGGTATCATATGCGCGTTGCCGACCCATTAGAATCTCGTACACTCCTTTTATGCTCATTATATGTATATGAGTCATGTTCAGATAATTTTGTTCCGAATAAGTATGTAGATGTAACTGAACGCGATTGTACCACACTACCCGGGACTATTTTTACGATGTTTGTTTCAACTTTTCCGAGTTAAGTTCCGACTTGATTAAAACAAGGAAAATAATATTTGTTTATGATACGCTTTCCTCATACAGAGATAAACAAAGTCGGTAATATGAAAATGTTTTTATTAGAAGGATTCTGCTGCTATTGTACAATTATATTTTTAATTCGAATTATGTTTGTATTGAATTTTAATAAGCTTCTCTGTTTTGATATGTAGAGAAATACTATCAATTTCATAAAATGAATTCATGAAAAATTCAAAAACTAAGACAGCAGTTACAATAACGAGCGAAGAAATACTGATAAATGTAAAATGGTGCTTAATTATTTTAATTATAGAGACCGTTGACATCTGTACCACTGAAATGTAAAAATCCTCAATATTGAGTTTGTCTTTGATGCTACAACTTCTTTAAAATAGGGGATAGTTAAGAACGTTCAAATCGTTCAATCAAACTTTATCAAATCCAGCTGATTCATTGAAACACGATACCAATTCGTTTGACGTCCAATACTCATTGGGTAACAGATGGATATTCGATAAATAGGATCATAAAAAGCTATCACCTGTCCACTTTCCTTATGAAGCTGGCTCGTAATTAATAAAAAATAAAATCTGTCGAGCGAGGGCCTTAAAACGCATTTAATTCTTGATAAGGGTAACAAATTGGATAAAGATAGCACAGCCGACAGAGATCGTAAGTGCATTGCTGTGATAAGTCGCGTGTGTGACTGTGAGACTTTTGTGGATATGACAGCAGAGTTCGACTCAAATATTGAATAGGTTTTTTAATGGATTATTTTTAGAAATAAATAAGTCCTACGGTCCATATGTAATTTCCGACGAAATGTAGAAATGTATTGTGTGTTTCTGTTATACTTCGAATAAGAAAATATTATTCCTTAGCTTAACGACATAACGACATTACAGTGTCTAAATTTAATCACCTGAAATAATATTCGGGACTGATAGGTATACCTACCTAGTAATACATTTTCATCAAGGAAGAACTTCAAATAGAGAAAATAATTATCTGTCTACATTATATGGATTGCAATACAATTTGAGATTCACCCGTAAATGATTACAGGTGATAAAAAAATGGTAAGTATGCATGCAGGTTGCACTTCTTCTATTTTCTTAGTCTGATACATTATATTCTTTACTTTGGCCTTCAAACAACGCACTCACATTTCAGTACTATATCGTTGATGTTTGTAATCTTAAAATGTCAAAGGTATTTAATTTGAATATCATGCCGCGCCTTATCGTAGTGCCGTATTTTAAAATTTATCGATGACTTATCTACGGCAAGGATAAAGGCGGTCGTATAAAAGATTCGATGTAAAAGGACACATCTTAAGAATGATGATTGTGTTCCTGTATGGTGACGTTTGTATTTAGACTATATTCATATACTTATTCGAGCATTCATCTTATTTAACTTTCTGTTTGGTTTTCTCTCTCTTTATATTCCCACTTTTGTGAGCATGTGTGTGCATTGGTATAAGTGCTAGCATTAGTTTAATTAATATTACTTTGTGTCTATCTGTGAGATCCTGTAACTGGCTTTCTCAATCATATCTTGTAAAACACTGTTAGTTTAATAGCTGTTGGTTCTTCATAACATAAATAAATAAATAAATATGCATTTGGCTGTATAACTTCCACAAACGACAATATTGTGGATAGCAACATTTGATTTTTTTGCAGTGGTAATGTAGCGCTACAGTACTGCTATAGACGACTGCATTACTGCAGAATCGTGAAAATGACAATCTATCAAGAAATGTGTAGGTACGTACCTATTACTTGATGTTCTCGAGGAGTAGCAAATGTCGAAATTGATGTTATTATTGCTGCCCAGATTAATGAGATTACTGCAATATTGATTCAGTAATGCTGCTGCAGTCATATTCTGATTTGAACGACGTACGAGTATGTTGTTCAATCTATTGAGAATAAAAATATATACTTAGGTGTAATTTGATAATATGAGATGTAGTAAAATATTAAAACGTGTAAATAATTCAGCACGTATACAAGCAAAATATTATTATAGCGAATATTAAGTAAGCGAGTCTAGAAAGTTTTGAAGTATTGGTATTATTGAGGCAATGTTTATATTAACATGGTAGTAGTTTATTATAAAAACTTTGTTTGAATTAGACGTTGATAATATAGTATTTTATACAATCGTGATATAATACAAAGCTTTTCAGTCGAGTACCATGTTTAGGCCACGAAGCTTTGCTGAGTGGCTTAATAGTACGGTACGAGAGTGAAAAGCTTAATTATATCACTATTCAACTAGGGAACAAATCAAATTATTTTATTGAATATTATTATTTTATTTCCCGGCTCGGCCACCAGTGGGCCCTGTCGTTCGTGTATGATATCTATTTAAATTTATATCACTATTGTATACAATACTTTTTCTACGAGTCATCATCTTCATCATCAATGGACGGAAATATCATCATTCATGCAAGTTAAAATTAATGTTAATAGCGTCGTTCACCGTTGTATCAACATCGAATTACCTAGCAACCAATTGTTTGTAATAACCGTCTCTGATTGGCCGATAACGCGACAAATAAAAAAAAATGTGTTTCAGATGCCGACAAATTTACCAGGTATCGCAAATTAGTATAGAAATTGTATGAACTTCTATTTTTGAAATTATTACAGTTAACTAAAGTCAACTATAATGAGATTATTATAGTTGAGTCGGAACTGCCATAGAGTGTCCAACACTGAAAAGTTAGCACTTATAGTTTAGTCTGTGGTGTTCTAATTGACAGATTACAGTCGACGAGTAGAAAAAATAAATTTCATACATATGTTGGAAAGTTTACTTAAATATAATATATTTAGGTAGTCGAGCAATAGCCGGCTTTGGAAGACGAACGCATTTCTACCATGATATCCGATAGGCCTTACGACACCGATATCTACAGTACTCTTACAGATGTCTCATTGTGCTGTCAGAGTGTGATCGTATCAGATTCACTATATCGTACATTATTTCATTTCACTACCAAACGATCATAGAAAATAATTCCTCTAAATTGGTTATTAAATTTCTACCTTTACTTAGGAGTTCATTTTACCTTTTTTTGGACATTAAACCAAGTGAATAAGCTAATAAATACACTTATAATGGACTAAATATGTACACCCCATAAATTTCAACAGTAAATTTGTTTCCAATTCTAAAACATGTTCGTACAAAATAAAAATCGATTGGAAATGATAAACGCCCGTAAGTCACAGAGGTTCGGCTTTAAATAGGCATTCAGATTCCGAGATAGTGATTCTTCCATAAACACGTTGTATGGTGGACACTTTATTGTCATATGGCACGGCATGGAATCGTAAAAAACCGTTAGTGTAATAAATTCTCGAGTATGGTTAGGTGTGTACAGACATTGATGACTATGGACCAGCTTCAAAACATGCAGGCTCAAACAAAAGAAAGTCAAACAATACGAAACGTGAAAATTTAAATAAGAATCTCATTCTAAATGGCTGACATATATAATTTTTATCTTTGTCTGATACCTGCTACTGGGACCTAGTCATGATTTCTAGAAATTCTAATACATACAAACTTGCACTCGATAGACTGTATGACAATTCAAACGAGATAGATAATCTTACAGTCATTTTCCCTGTACATACCTAATATAAAGCCTGACCAGAAATATAAGACTACGCGCCATGTTGCGGAATTTCATTAGAACTATTTTCTTCATACTAAACTGAACTCTCACCCCATACATCAGAATAACAGCGCCCTCCTGACATTAGTAATGATCAGGCTTTACCGTGATGGCATGCGTCAGAAACCGTGCGGAACATATTATTTGAAATGATAACGTTTTCTTAACCCTTGGAGAGTCAGGGTTATCAAATCCGTTGCCAACTTATTCCGCCCTGATTCTACCACCACGCGCTTAAAACAGCTCAAAGTAAGAACGTACACCGAGTTTAAAAGTGATTAGCATATCACCACAGTTGTCGCGTTTAAGTCAAAAGTCGCGTGCGGGTGACCATCGTCCTGCAGCGAACTATTTAAAAAACTTATTTTAAACGGGAATACGTGGGGCACTTGGGTCTTTTTTTAACTAAAATAAAATTTAATTTAAATTTATTGATGGCACCGTTAACTTGTTACCGTGTATGTGCTATTTATCATGGAAATAGGACATTGTTTATACGGTAATATGTAAATGTTAGACACGCTATGAAAGGGATTGTTATATTAATGCAATTAAAGGCGCAGTCAAAAATGTTTTAATTTAATTTAGTACGATTCCTCTGGTTATTTTTTACTGTGTGTGAAAAATTATCAGCAAGGTAATAATACTAAGTAATTTCAAATATTAATCGTTAATTTGTAAAAGAGATTTACCACGTAACATACAAAGAAAATATCCAGATTTAGTTATGTGTATTGATTTATACTATCTAAACAATTTACAACAATATAATTATAATTATTAATTAGCTTATATTAAACGAATTTCTTCGTAGTGCAATAATTAGCACATTACATAACTATGAAAGTTGAAAATTTAAGAGATGAATAGATCATTCGCAATCTAAACTCCCTTTGGTTGTGTTCTTATTTTTCGCTATTGTATTGCAATGTAGGTATTAATTATCCATTAAATTATGTATTAAGCCAATTAGGTATTAAATATTCCGTAACTCGTAAACGTAGGAGTGTGAATATTACGTTTAAAAAATATCACAGACGTTAATAACCTGGACTGGATTTACATATGTGAAATACAAAATAGATGTGATAAAGTGGAGTCACCCCCTTTTATTTGAAATGTAATGCGTAAATTAAACCTGATGATGGAGTTGACTTTCATAATTTGCGGCACGATAGAATGACGAGCGCGGAGTAGCCCCTAAAAATAACAAAATTTCTTTTTCTAAAGGTAATACTACTTACCTATATTCTAAATAGCTGTGATGTCTCGACGTATATTTCAGCAGACACGATACAAAAATGTTGACAAATAGTAATTTAGTGATATTAATAAAATTCATAAATTACTAAGGAAAACGCGGTCCTCTCAAATTATGTGTTTGTTCCTCTTGCCGTGGAGACCACTGGCTGCTGGTGCGCAGAGGCCAAAGCTTTTATTGGGGAATTGGGCGGGAGGCTGTGCGAGCGTGGTCACGACCCTCGCTCCGGGTCGTTCCTGTTGCAAAGGTACCATTCAGTACGCATTTTCTCATTTCCACAATTGAATCCAAATTGCAACTCAGTTCTGCATTCAACTTTCGATTGAAATTTTGATACTAAATAAATACAGTATTTTCAGTACAGATGGTCGTTTTTTTTACGCACTAGTTCGAGAAGTGGTTCATTATATGCCAGGTCGAAACTTCGGTGACTCATCTGTACTGAAAAACGTCGTACGATACAAGTGCGAAAAGGAAATTCGTAACTCGTGTTGATTTAAAACACTCCCTTCGGTCGTGTTTTAATTTATCGCCACTCGTTTCGAACTTCCTTTTTTACGCACTTGTATCCTAATTACTATTTCACCACACCAACTGTTAATGGCTTACTTTGCTATTCGCAAACAGATAGCAAAATTGCATTTTATCCACAAGAGTGCAAAGTAATTTCATACAAAATTTTAACTTGATATCTTAAGCTGGCTGGTAGAACTTACATATGAATTATGATTTTGAATCATAAATATTGAATAAATCGATAGATTTGGTTTAATTAGATGTTTTATAGTTAGTATTTTGTTCGTGTTGGTGTGGTGAAAAATTTTGTGTTTCACTCGGTCGCAAAGTTTGTTTAACCTTCGTGCCTTGAAACCCTCGCAACGCTCATTTTTTGCCCTCGCTACGCTACGCTCGCGCTTCAATATTGGAATCTTTCGCTTACTCGGGTATAAATATTGGCACGTGCGGTTAAACAACTACTTTGCCCCCTTGTAAAACAAATAACTATTAAATAAAATAAATAAATGAATAAATAAACATTATAGGACATTCTTACATAGATTGACTGAGGCCCACGGTAAGCTCAAGAAGGCTTGTGTTGTGGGTACTCAGACAACGATATATATAATATATAAATACTTATATACATATTAGAAAACATCCATGACTCAGGAACAAATATCTGTGCTCATCACACAAATAAATGCCCTTACCGGGATTCGAACCCAGGGACCGCGGCGTAGCAGGTAGGGTCACTACCGACTGCGCCAGACCGGTCGTCAAAATAATTAAAATAATTATTTCTTCAACCCTTTCATAGCTAAGAGTGGCACTGAAACTGCCTACCCTTTTTGGGAATACAAGCGTGAGTTTATGTATGTGTATTATTATTAAAACGTAGAAAGTTCGCTACATTAACTACCTCGTGGCAGGACCCCTATGTCGAGGCTTAATGAGCGTTACCTGTCCACAGCTTTAGCATACGCTTGTAAATGTGATTTTTGAGTAATTAGTCCGTTTGCCCGCTCATATATTATGTGGTAAACGGTTGCCTTTAATTTGCGAAGGACTGCGGTACTCGTTTTAAATACTACGGATTTTTGACAGTTTTGATAAATAGTTGTTTGAAATGTGCGTCGAAAGTAGCTGCTGAGAGAGTTGCGAATGCATTTTTTATTCGTTTAACTTAAAATTCAAAAAGGATGTATATGTTTAAAGAAATCTAGTAAAAGTGGCCAACATTTTATTTGATTCAACCAGACTGTGCGGTTTATTTTTTTTTTAATGACGACGTGAATGGGTCCCGAAGAAAATGACGGTACTTTTGACAAGATTTTGTCTATCGACGACCACATATTGTCTATCGCAGTCCAGACGCCCCTTTGCCCAGTAGTGAGATACAGCAAATTAACAAAAAATAAATATCTGTAGTAACTAAATAATTTAGATAAGGCTCTATATCTAGGATGTCGCCTTATTTCACGGTTGATTTTACGCTTATTTCAATGTATAGCCCCTAGTCGTAAAGTTGTCTATATTTTATTTTTATACTGATAAGACACATTCAATTTGAAAAGGTTTCCCGAAGTAAACAAGATCGTTACCACGGCCAACGTACAATGTCGTCACTTTACGGTATCGGATAAGTATAGGATCGGCCATAAACAACGTTAATATCAAATTGACGACCATTTCTGCACTCGAAAGTTCTTACATCGCGAATTGATTGCACAGTACAGCACCTATCGAGGTTTAAACCCACGCAACACTATCGATTCGCCACGCGTCCCACTCGACCAACATAAATCATAAATCAAACATACATCCTCACTAACGAACGTAGTTCAAACACTGGAATCGAGTTATATGAATAAAAATGAATGAAACAATGGCCGCAGCTCCATGGTACTTCAATTTGTCAAAATGTGTCAGGATGACACTGTTTGTGCGTGCCGCCGCGGGTTTGAGTTCGGGATCTACCGACGCTTTCAATGAATATTGTATTACGAACAAAAATGAAATGAAAAAGTGAAATTGAAGGGGGGACGTGAAAAGAGAGCTGTGCCCGTGGGCTATCGCTGGCGACAAGCGGGCACGTGGAGCGTTCTAACGAACACTCCTGAATCGAACGCACATGGAAACTAGAACAATTGCGCTCATACTACACAAAGTTTGTACAGATATCGAAGTCACAGACATCCTGGTCAGTTGACCACGCGACGTGTCATAATAAGCCATGGCAATACCCAGTCAGTTTTCCAGTTTTGTTGAACGGTGACATTTTTAGTTTTAGTTGGTGCACGATTGTCCTTTGTTCGTCTATTCGTGTGTTTATTCGAACGGAATAACAGTATGAGATAAATAAAAGCTAAGCGATAGCTTAGGTGAGTCTGTTTGGACAGATACGCAAGTCAAATATTTGAACAAAAATATTCATTTATAAATTCACTTTTTTCGTTTGTAATTCTAATGTGTGTTGCAGTTCGCATGTGAAAATATATCGGTAAACGTGATGTGGATATTTGGTGCGCTGTCTATGCATATAAAAATATAATTTAAATTATAAAATAGCAATTTGATTTAGCTGATTGGTTGGTTTAAAAAAATATGTAAACACACGAAAAAACGCGTATCAAAACACAACAAACATTTACGTAGAGTAGGTTTATTGGTAATTGCTTTTATAGGCTTTTCCTATCATTTTGTTTTAATCCTATACGAAACGAATGATTGAAATTATGTATTATTTATACCTATTGCCCCAAACAAAGTAATAGTATGCTATAAATAGACTGCGGTCCATGAACTATGCCGCAATTTTTAGATAAACATAATTAACGTAAACAAACTACAGTCACAGTCAAAGTGGTCACACGTCTCACGCCGTGTCTTGCGTGGGCGACGGTCGCGCGACCGTCGCGCGACCGTCGCCGTCGCGTCTCATAACTTCCATATCGATAAGGTTTGATTTCGTATGCGTCGCATCGCCGTCGCGCGACCATCGCGCGACCGTCGCCCACGCAAGCCACGGCGTCAAAGAAAGGTCCCACAGAAAAATAAGAATAGTAACCTACGTAGGCACAAATGTGTAGGTGGTGGGTGCAATATAAAATAATTACTTACTAATTTTGGTCGCATTATATAGTGTTTATGATATTTATTTATTTATTTATTTATCAAGGAGATAACACAGAAATATACATGAAAAAAATAAGTACAGTAAATATGTGTATAAGTAGATAAAAAATATATTTCACACATTTACTATATCTTCGTTCGTTTTATTTTCTTTCTCTCCTGGCACATGATGGCCGCGGGAGTATGTCGCCGCGAGATAGACTACCTGTCCTTATGTCATTAATACAAATAGACAAAGACGTGTCATCTATCTCGCGGCGACATACTCCCGCGGCCATCATGTGCTCTACATCTCTCGCCCTTGCGCATATAATAATATGGTAGCTCTAAATCCAAAACAATTTATTGTTAATGTAAGTAAGTATCTAGTGCTAAATTTTTCACTCCAATTAGACCGATGTTCAAACGGTCGTCAGTTAGTCTTATTAGAAACGGTTAATTTTTCTATTTGTGTAGGTATTTTATGATAGAATGATCTCTTGAAGGGATTAACTCTATTTAAACAATTTAAAATAGTATAGGCTGTTTGTAGTTAAAACTCGGTATTTAGCTTCGTGCTCGTCACGCTGTCTGTCGGCTTAAAACACGACAATCGGCTTTGCAATTAGTTCACAATGTTCCCTGAAAATATTTGCATTT
The DNA here is from genome assembly GCF_023078275.1 of Leguminivora glycinivorella. NCBI lineage: Eukaryota > Metazoa > Arthropoda > Insecta > Lepidoptera > Tortricidae > Leguminivora > Leguminivora glycinivorella. The sequence goes on from NC_062979.1 coordinate 8,781,286, forward strand.
TTATTGAAATTCTGATGTCACAGTTTTGTGAACACCACCCCGAAAATCGACTGCTACCTGCATATTTTAGTGAATTGTTCACGATTAACATTTTAGTGGAACTAAAATATAGACGAATATTCACAATGAACAAAAACGATTGCTACATGCTGTTAAACGTTTTCTGAAATATAAAAGCTTTCATATTCCTTTATGTTTCGTACGAAAAATCTTGAATTTTTGTCCCTTCACGTGCCATGTCATAGTCCCAAAAAAAAATATTATGATCATATTTTTATTTACTATATTAAAAACCCAATAACTTAAATTATCTTAAAAGCTTAAAAGGCGTTGCTACGTGTTGATTCTTAGAACTGAAATAGAAAATTGTTATTTTATATACGTTCATTAAAATTCTTTTCAACAATCTTTTCTAGGTATTATTTCGTAAACAACTCAAGAAATAACTAACGACCGGTCTGGCGCAGTCGGTAGTGACCCTGCCTGCTGCGCCTCGGTCCCGGGTTCGAATCTCGGTAAGGGCATTTATTTTTGTGATGAGCACAAATATTTGTTCCTGAGTCATGGATGTTTTCTATGTATATAAGTATTTATATATTATATATATCGTTGTCTGAGTACCCACAACACAAGCCTTCTTGAGCTTACCGTGGGCCTCAGTCAATCTGTGTATTAAGAATGTCCTATAATATTTACTTATTTTTAAATAACTAAAACATGGTCCCACAAATCATTAAGAGTACACTATTATTTCAACGTTGTCAAGAAACTTTTATTTTTCAATTATACTTAAGCCAAATCAAGTAAACACATTCTGTCAGTTGCTGATAAACATATACTCGTATTTAAGTACCCTTTTGTCGACTTTTCGATTCGAAATACAACACAGTTTCCTTTATAATTGTTTTGTGAAAGTGTTTACTCAGTAAGTACATACAAAGAATTCTTAATAATATCTCGACTGAACCTTTAAAATGCACCCCGCTTTTCCATTCATTTTAAAATCTGAACAATTAAACGCACGGAATAGGGGTTAGGTGCTATCTGAAGGGTGCATGCTTGGCTGAAGTGTGCAAAATAATATTTCTTCCACTTTTTCCACACTAAAATACATTTAAAACAGTTAAGCATAAGATTTGTTTTTGTTCACCGTGACCTTGTTGCTGGAACGAGCGATCAGTTTTCCGCAATTCTCGTGAGTTATGATCTGACGAATTTTTCACGAGAATAAGCTTGCATCGGATTATTGCGCGAGCGAAAATACGTCTTACGTCGTTCGGGTACCGGCTAAGATTCAGTAAGAATTCCGTTAAGCACTTAATGGTTATTTTTGCTTGCGGGCGGATGGAGCGTGTTGATAATTTGGCGTTTAATGAAGCAAGCCTGCTGCGTTTCTCCGGCGGAAGATGGTAGAAAAATGGTCGCAGTGAATGCAAATTTTCTCCCTTATTGTTTGGTTTATTGTCTCGTTTATGACGCGAAAAATATGAATACATTTGTCTGCTTGAGATTTGTTTTGCATTGAATTAAATTGATCAAACTTGAATAGGTTTCTATTAATAAATTGTCTGGTGTATTGCATTGAATTAAATTGATCAAACTGGAATGGGTTTCAATAAACAATAAGTAATGTCTGCGTTTGAAACCAAACTTTATTTTATTGAATATTTAAAAGAATAGAATAATTAAAAGTTGAGCACTACAATAATTCATGATATTTAATATTTATATTATACACTTACCTTTATAAAACAATACATATAAGGGCCACTTGCAGCATCGAAAATGGAGGGTTAACCCGAGGGTTTACCCACCATTTTATATGGAATTTGACAGATGACAGCCCACTAACCCTGAGTTAAGTGCAAGTAGACCTAAGCCGATCAAATGTATTAAACATTGACTTGCCAAAAATCCGTAGAACCGTTTGGATACGGAGCTGTGTTTCGTGGCACCTTTTCGTTTTTGTGTGTTCCTTTTTGTAATTTTTTTCTCTTTTGTGTGTGTGCGAATAAAATTATTTCTATTCTATTCTATTCTAAAAATAAACACAAGATTACGTACGGAGCAGCCCCTCTATCACAACTTGCCTTTTCGCGCGCGAGTCCATACTTGATGTATGGACATGGACTCGCGCGCGACAAGGCAAGTTGTGCTAAAGGGTCAGACACAACATGCCTAGCTGCAAAGATGCTTAAAGCATCCTTCCTTCGGTCGGGTAAACATAAATAATACCGTCAACGTCGTGCTTATACTTAAGTACCAATACTGAGTCATACATCCACCATTAAATACCAAGACAGCAACTTGCTGAATCACGCCCCAATCGAATATCACCGTCGGACCGGCCGAAACTTTTTAATTGTAATGGAGATTAGCGGCTATCTGATTCGGCTTAGTGTGCGCATTTGTAATAACATTGTTATTTTTGTCCGTTTGACAGCCGTGGGCGGAGATGCACAGATAAGTTAAGAGCGACGAGGCACAGCTAATGCGAACTATGCACGACTTCGGCCACTGGTCTTGAACCACAGCTTTTGTTTTTGACAGTTGATTCCATTAGCATTTTGCTGTGTGAACGGTAACTAATGAGCATACATCGGGGTTTTGGGAGCGGGAATGATTTACACTAGCTCAAAAAGGGTGAAAACGATGAACAACAGACATTACTATGTATAACATTTCTAGGTACATTTGGAGCCAGATACATAGTTTAATCTATATTTCAGTAATTCAAGTTACTATAAACAGAGTTATAAATACACAAATTCATTCTCGCTCACAAAACCCCGATGTATGCTAATAAGAGATATTGAACCTTATGTTACCATCATTTGACTGAGAAATCATCTCGTAAATAATATTTTCAGTACAGATGGTGTTTTTTTTACGCACTAGTACGAGAAGTGGTTCATTATATGCGAGGTCGAAACTTCGGAGGCTCATCTGTACTGAAAAACGTCGTACGATACACGTGCGAAAAGGAAATTCGTAACTCGTGTCGATTTAAAACACTCCCTTCGGTCGTGTATTAAATTATCGCCACTCGTTTCGAATTTCCTTTTTTACGCACTTGTATCGTAATGTACTATTATATTGTAACGGCAGTAAATCGTGTTAGTTATAGGTACCTAGATGTAATTAAGAAAAAAAACAAGGTGTATATCGATCTTAAAAATTTAAACGTAGAACTACACTGTTATAAAATTAAGATATGATGATTTTGAATACCATTTTGTTAAGTAACTTTAATGTATTGTCATTGTATGTTTCTTGTCATTATAATAACCACGTCTTGAGTGAGTATGTGCTTCGTACAAAACAATGCCATCAAATAAACTTCTCCTAATGTGTCAACATTATCAATGGTCTCGCATCGACTCGGCACCCTTCAAACCCTAATACAGTCATTACAAAACTGCAACTCACGTTGGCAATTCATGTATTTAATAACGTCGCCACCCTCTAGGAATCTATTAACGTCACAACGTTTTAATAATCAATTTACAGAACCCCTTGGTTACGAAAATCGGGCGAAACTTGAATAGCGACGGTACTGCAATTTTGTACAGGTTTTGACTAATGAATGGAAATCATTTTGGTTCGTGTTATTATTACTTTCCATGGGTATGAAAGCCTACTTTTACCCTCTTCGAGAAAAATAGGGAAATTAGGTACAGTCAGGTCTAAAAGTATGGGCGTAGAAAATAAAAAAAAAATATTGACGTCTTATGTCGAGGTTTTTGAACTGTACACCCATATTTTTACTTTTACACTTGAATGTACTTAAATTATTTCTAAAAATAATATAATATATCTTCATTCATGCCTTTAATATTGACTTAATGTTAAGTTAACTCTATTGTGCTTAATGATAGGGATGAAATATCTGGTTGTTTAGATAGATTAGTACACTGGTTGGAAGAGAATAATTTGAAAATTAATTTGCAAAAAACAACAATTATGAGCTTTAGACAAAGAAAAACCGAAGACTTGACTAGTGTGACATTTAGAGATCATAATATAGCTATTACTCATTCTACAAAATTTCTAGGTTTACATATTGACGATAAAATGAATTGGAATACACACACTGACATTCTTTGTAATAAACTAGTTAAATACTCATACAATTTATTTATGTTAAATAAAGTCGTTAACCGTACTGCTATTATGTCCGCCTATCATGGCCATATTTCTTCAGCTTTAAGGTATGGAATTATCTTCTGGGGGAACTCCAGCCATGCCACTGATGTCCATAAAGCTCAAAAACGGTGTATTAGATCTATTTGTAAGTTGAAACGCACTAACAGCTTAAAGTGTTGACTGTGTTTGATTTATATATTCTAGAAACAGCTATGTTTGTTAAAAGAAATATGCATCTGTTCAGGCACCTTACGGGGGCACGAAATTGTGACAAAATACATCCAGTACCTGGTAAATCAGCTCTTTTTCAAAAAAGTTTCTTTTCAATGGCGCCGAAAATATATAATTGTTTGCCGAAATCGCTGAGGTTGACGGATAACGAAGTTGTCTTTAAGAAAAACCTGATTGAGTTTTTAAATGAGCACTGTTTCTACTCAGTAACAGATTTTCTTAACTTTAATAACTGCAATGACTGATCTCATGATCTAATATTAATAAATAAAAACGGTTAACACATGTTTGCTTACTGTTGTGAGTGTTGTGACCATAGACAATCGGATTTTTAAATTTGACTCCCCTATTTAATTTTTTTATTTCATGTTTCTGTTTTTTTTTTTCCAATTCAAATTTTGATTTACCTATATTGTTTTTGTGTTAGTTTTATTTTGACATTGAATGTATAACCGTTCCGTTCTGCCTAGCTTTGTAACCATTAATACCTTTAATGTGAACCTACCCTATTTTTTGACATGATTTAAAATTTATTGTTTTGCAATTTCCGAAGGTAGGTTAGTTACATGTTGACATTTTATAACTTAAATTTTTAATCTGTTTTAGTATCTTTTGCATGCCTGTTGGTCGAATACACTGACGCTTCCCTAGTTTTAAGACCTATTATGTATTTACGTGTATTCTTGCAAAATAAAAAGTTTGAAGTTTGAAGTTTGAAGTTTGAACTCATTAAGTCATTACTCTTGGATTCAGTAAATTTAAGAAATAAAGGTAGGTACCTACTTACATACATTATAAACCCAGTATAAATTCATGTACTTACTTATTCTAAGAGTTGCGATTTCCGTACGAAGTATTTATCCTATCCTTTAGGTACATATTTAATCTAATCAGAGTACGAATGTAGATACTTTTTTAGTCAGAGGTAAAATCTCACCACTTTATTTCTGCTAGTACTCGTCCTAGAGATTTGCAATTTCACTAAAATATTAGTGATAAAATCTCAATGACAGGGACGTTTCTTAAATTTTCATAAAATATTCTGAAAGTGTGCGACGATGAATGATTTCCAGACAGATTCAAATCAAAGCAATATACGAAAATTGAACGGTCTGTAGAATGGCTCCACTATTTAAACTGGATTCAGCAAATAATAATCCAGTGAACGTCTGAAACATATATTATCAGTAAAAATAGAAAAACCTAGTACATCTTTACCTTAGTGCTGTCGAAACATGGACCAGGATAAGGCATTTTGGAATTACACAGAAATTTTACACTGGTGAGCCACAGTACACTATTTTTTGGAAAACTTAGAATAGGAATTATTCCTTCCATCACTCACACATAGACAACTTTCAAAATAACAGCAATAAATTGAAAAAATAAGGATTAGAAGTGAGGTATTTCACCTACTGTATCGTGACGTATTGAATGAATGACATCTGACATTTGCGTTCCGTTTCGCACGACGGCAAGAATAGATAAGTACGTTCGGAAACTGGATACATAAAGGATACTTGTCAAGAAAATTTAACAACAATAAGTTCAACACTGTTTATTCAGAGTACTTAACGTAATAACATTGAAATAAAAACAGAAATCTTACATCTACTTAATTATAATATTGAATCGACAAACAATAACGATTACAAGGAAACTTAAAAAATGCCACCGAAAAAAATCCCTATTGTTTGCACACAATGTAAAAACACAATTAAGACTAGGCAGTTCTTAAAATGCTTATCATGTAAAAATGTTTATGATGTAACTTGCACAAAGGTCAATGAAACTCAATTTCGAAGTATGTCTAAGGAAAGTAAAGAGCTCTGGCTATGCACTCCTTGCACCAAAGCTAAAGAAATCATGGAAAGGTCAAAAAAAGTAGCTCTAGTACATCGCAGTCACCCTCTCCACTTTCTAAGAAAGATAATAAGAACAAAAAATATGACATTACAATATCAACTAAGAACTCCTTTGAGTCTCTGCCAGATGAAGATGATCTAAACTCATCATCAAACTCTGCCGAAGATTGCAGCAAGATAAATAGGAGCTGCCCAGAGATTGGCGAAGGTCTTAGGGACAAAATTGAAGTTCTACAAACCAAAGTCGATGACCTTCAAGAAAAACTAGTGATAGCTGATCATGAGATAGAGAATCTGCTTGCTGAAAATAAATCCCTAAAAAATACTATTGATAATTTAAAAAGCAAGGTCACAAACTTAGAAGTTATTTGCAAGTCCAGCACGAAAAAAAGCAAGAAAAATCAAAATAAGTCGACCCTGATCTTTAAGCCAAATGCAAACGCGACTAGGCAAAATGATAGTATAGATGAGCTGATTCCGGTCGATAAACCTCGAACTGTTACTGATATGGTCAACGACCTAGAACAGAGGAAAAATCATCGGTACCACAAAATGGTGAAGATATGTCTAAGTTGTTGCCGCAAGAGGACGCTCACACAGCTAAAGAGTTAAAAGGAATGAACGACCCCGGTAAAAAATCACTGACAAATGATGATGCTGTACAGGAGGACCCTAATAACATAGAAATTAGCAGAAAGAAGGCCAATAAAATATGTATGATTAGTTCTCACAAGTACAATAGAACCTTAGAAGTTGCCAATTGTCACCTAGGTGAAAACTATAATATGTGCCACTATCTCTATCCGGGTGTTGGGGTTCGTACACTTTTTTGTGACCTGGAAAAGAAGCTGGTAAACTACACAAAAGAAGACTACTGTATAATTTTTATTGGTGAAGAGGATTTCAAATATTCCCAATGTTATGACAATTTAGTGCTCTATATAAGGAAGATAACTACCGCATTAATGCACACAAATGTTATTGTATGTTATCCTACTTACAATATTGGTTATTTTAATAATATGTTTAATTCTAGAATAGAATTGTTCAACCAACTATTGTACAATGACAATTCAAAGTATAATTATGTATATTTATTAGATAGTAATCGTAACTTAGCCTATGATCACGAAATGTTTTACTTTAAGTCGGGTCGCATCAACAAGTACGGTATTAATATAATTTTTAATGATCTAATGACCCTTATACATTTAATTCAGAATGATAATAATGACATCTCATTACATGACCATTGTTCGTGTCAAAGCAGCCTAAAAGAATTAGAGTTTTTTCGTGAATAATGATTACATAATTTCTGACATGAATGGTTCTAATAAACTGACAATTTTCCATCAAAATATAGGGGGACTATTAAGTAAGCTAGATCAGCTTCAAATTGTAATGAGCGATTTCCACACAAAAAACCAAGAGATAGATATAATTTGTCTTAGTGAAACGTTTCTAAAAAAAGGTTCAGAAAAAAATGTCAACATAGAAAACTACGCACAAGGAGCCTTTTATAGTAGACACAAATGTAGGGGTGGAACTGCTATTCTTGTGAACAAAAATTTACAGTTCAAACAAATTGTGTTTGAGCCAAAATTGGTGTCAGATTATTATTTTGAATCCTGCGGTATAGAAATTATTGGTTTGGATGTAATAGTCATAGTAATTTACAGAATTCCAGTACAAACAAAATCCCATGTCGGAATATTTTTTCACAAGCTAAACAAATTATTATTTCAGCTAACCTCCAAATACAAGAAAAAGAAAATTGTAATTTGTGGAGACTGGAATATAGATGTGTTAAAAGATAGTCCTCACGCAAAAGATTTAAAAAGTACATGCCATAATTATAATTTTACATTGCACATTAATTCGCCCACTAGAATAAATACATGTATCGACCAGATAGCTAGTAACATAGAGAAAGTTAAGGTAGCTACACATCAATTATGCTTATCTGATCACGATATGGCTCAAACTATCACTTTTAGGGTAAAGCAAAAAAATATATGTCAAACATGGTTTGAATACAAGAGAGATTTCAATAAAGAGAATATTGATAAGTTCATACAGTGTATATCTGCGTTATCGTTCTACGATGTTATGTCTTCAACTGACCTAACGGAAGCATTTAATTCGTTTTATGACATAGTGTGTTTGTTTTATAACTTATGCTTTCCAATCGTAAAGGTCAAGATGAATAATCTCTTCAGAAGAACTGCATGGTTAACAAAAGGACTACGAAAGTCATGTCACACTAAAAGAAAACTGTATTTAAAATATAAATTTTCCAAGACAAATAAATCAATTTATAAAAATCAACTAATAAATTACAATAAAATTTTAAGAAAATGTATTTACAAATCGCAAAAAATTTACAATTCAAACCATATATCTTGTAGTAAAAATCAGTCTAAAGCTACATGGGACATTATCACAAAAAAATTTGCAAGCATTAACAGTTATAATGAAATTGATTATTTAAATTATAATAATATGACATTTAGTAAGCCCGAAGATATTTGTAATTTAATGAATGATTATTTTATTGACATAACTTTATCAAAATCTAATCCAAATGGCAATGTGAAAAATGTAACAAATAATATAAATAACTTTCCTTCTACAATATTTTTAAGACCTGCTGATGCCCAAGAAACTTTCAAAATCATAATGTCCCTTAACAATAGTAAGACGTCCGGATATGATGACATTACAACATACATTCTCAAGCTAAGCGCTCTATGGATATGTCACCCTATAGCCCATATAATCAACCTATCATTAGACCAAGCGGTTTTTCCCGCACAGTTAAAACTGTCTGTGGTAAAGCCCTTATTCAAGAAAGGTGACCGCAAAGATCCCAATAATTATAGGCCCATAACAATTGTTCCAGTTATTTCTAAAATAATTGAGAAGGCAATGTGTGAACGGCTAACGGGATTTCTCGAAAGAAACAAGTTATTGCGACCAGAACAATACGGTTTTAGAAAAGGTCTTTCAACTGAACTGGCGTGCTTTGATTTTGTCAGATATGTTACTGAAAGTCTAAACAACAAATTACCTGTATTGTCAATATTTCTGGATTTAAGCAAAGCGTTCGACTGCGTTGATCATAGTATACTACTAGCCAAACTTGAGTATTATGGTATTAGAGGATTGGCGAATAATTGGATAAAAAGCTATTTGTCACATAGAAAACAATGTACAGAAATACTAAAAATTGAAAAGGTCGGGAAAACCTTTACAAAAATTAATTACCGTTCAACAGTTCGTGAAGTTAAATCAGGTGTCCCTCAGGGGAGCATCTTAGGGCCTCTTTTATTCTTAATATACATTAATGACCTTCCTCTAGCCATCTCACATAAGTGTTTACTTTTCGCGGACGACACAACTTTATTAGTAAGGGGGAAGACGCTGATTCCTACGAAAATACTGTAAACAATGCGTTAGCTGACATAAAAAATTGGACATGTAACAATAATCTAGATATTAATATGACTAAGACATTCTATATTCAATTTCATTCGTATAACAGTGTGCCAATTCAATTAAATATAGATTATAATAGTGTACCTATATCAAATTGTGAAAATATAAAGTTTTTAGGATTAATTATAGATGAGCATCTAAATTGGAAGGAACATATCAATAACGTTTGCAGTAGATTGGCCAGATTCGTATTTGCATTAAGAAAACTGAGAAATACTGTTAGCATGGAAGCAGCACTCACTGCATATCATGGTGTTGTGTCGTCTGTGCTCAATTACGGGCTATTACTGTGGGGTAATTCGGTGGATGTCGACAGAGCCTTAATATTACAAAAAAGTTGTGTCCGTGCAATCATGAATGCGTGGTTTGATGATCATTGTCAGCCGCTCTTTAAGAAATCAAATATATTGCCTCTGCCATGCATGTATATAAAAAAAGCATGTATACTTGTAAAAACCCGCCCAGATTTATTTAAAATGAGGTCAGAATTTTTTTGCAGCCAGAGATCACAATATCTAAATCTTTTATACCAACCTCGATGCCACTTAGCCATTTACAAAAAGAACGCATATAATATGTGCATAACTCTATATAATGCCTTGCCAAATAGTATAAAACTTTTGAATGGTACGCAATTTAAAAAGAACTTGACTAGTTTTCTCTTGGAGCACTGTTTCTATAGTGTACAAGAATATACTGACTTTAGTAAGCGAATGGCGCAATAAAATCACCCTCGTGCATCTTCTGGTCCGGCAGGGGTACATGTTGGCTGTCTATTTCACCCGGTTTCTCGTCCTGTAACAAGAGAATACATAGTTAATTTCATTTATTTCACATATAGTATAATTATTTTTTAGTAATCAACGGGTACTCTCATATTTTAAATCTACAAAGATCCAAGTATCGTTATAAAGTAAAAAAGATTAATGACTTACCCTGTAGTCTCGACGAACACTTGAAGACAGTCTTTTGTAGCACGATCAGCCATTTCTGGGTTCACAAAATCTTGATTTGTAAGTTAAAATTATTTTTTATTTTAATGATAATTTTACAAAATGGAGGATAAAAATGAAGAAGGAGCCAACTTCAAAAGTATGTGTGGCTACCGCCAATATCGTGGAATGAATGAGGGATGGATGGTAGTGGAACGGGAAGGAAGCATGAACGAATGAACGGAAGTGACTGAATGGAATATTGTTTTATTTTATAATTTTTATTTTTACATCCTAGTAATAATATATTGAATTTTATAAATTAATTTGAATTTTTTTAATTGTAATTTGAAAACATATTGAAACATTGAATAATAATAATTGTGATTTACGTGAGAATAACTCTTTTAATTATATTTAGTCGTGGACATACTTTTATATTTATATAACAATGGAATGAAGTTAATTATTATTGTTGTTGAATGTGTAGATTTTAATTTTGTAATTTTTTAATATTAGTTATATATTTTGTATAATTAATAAATTTAATACTTAGTTTTAAGAAACATTTGCATGTCGTCATGACGATGACTGAATACTTTTACTTGTCTTCTTACACGAACATCTGTACCTTAGTTATAAGTATTCTAGCAAATAAATTTCTTATTCTTATTCTTATTCTTATTCAAGAATTGAAGCTAGCGAATGTGCGAAACTACTTGCAGTGATGTCAATAACTGGTATTAATTTGTAAATAAAAATATGTACGTGTAAAATGTTTATTGGATTTATTATTTATATTGTTTACCGCTGATTACCCCGGGTAGAGGAAGACCAAAGAAGAGAATGGCGGGACGACCTCGATGCATTTTGGAGCGTCTGGCCGAAGCAGGCGGCAAATCGTGATGAGTGGCGGAAGCAAGGGAAGCCAGGCAAACCTAGCAGTGAGATACTTAAAGAGGCAAATTAAATATACTTACTTATATATAAGGTTAATATGCTATTGTCAAATGTGGGATAAGCTACTAGTATTGTTAAAAAAATCTGTTTATAACTTCATGACATGGTTCGATCCTTTCTCAGATACCTATCTTTTTTGTTAATTTGTTCACAGTATTTTTCAATTAAAAATATTTCATGACATTTTCATTTATTTTTAGAGTTTTTGGTATCAATACACCTAGCCCTACGAAACGCTTGCTATCTTGATCACGGGCAAGCGACGCGTGATCGTCGCCCAATGAATTGCGAATTGGTCTCCGATCGCCGGACCGTCTAGACGAAGGTTTAACGGCGATTATATTGTGCCGAATTGTGTGAGTGATCAATTTTAGCGTAATAATCATGGCTATTTGGCTGAATAGGTACTTAAGGTACTACTACTCTATAAAAATAATCGTACCTACGATCCTTTAACAGGCCATTTAAGAAATCGGTTCGATAAAAACGGATTATACTTACAGCACCAGCTACTTTCTCGAACTAATGCGCAAAGTAGTACCTACTTTATCTGCCTATGTCGGACCTTCAAGGGGCTGCACGTGCGAAGATTTTCCTATTTTCCGTACTTGTATCGTAATGTGTTGTTACTGATAACTCGACTTAATGATCATGTCATATGTAATAGAACCATTCATGTTATTGTGGACATGAAAATATATTTCTTAACAAATATTGATATTTATGTAAATTGACGGGCTTCTCAACTTTTTATACCAACTAAAACGCTTCTTTTTATCTTAAGTGTAGTGGTGACAAGGCGAGATTTCAAAAGCCCTTTTTGCAAAGCAATGTCATTCTAGACGGCCCTCCAATAATATTTTTGACGTTTCCTGACGTTAGATTCCGGCCCCCGATAGGGGGAATCTCACACCCAATCAATCAAGGCTTTTAGCGGTTTGTGTTTAGAACTAATGGTTTGGCAGATAATACATTGTTAAATTTTACAGATTTGGAGGAACTGATAAAGTTTAGAATAATACCCTATTGCCACTTTTAACACAAAAAGGATTTATCACTAGTTAGCGAGTCAAATATTTAATTTCCTATTCCAATCAAAAATAATAAATAATCGATTTAATTCTGGTATTATTCACCTGTCTGAAATAAAATATTTTATTTTATTTTCATATTTAATATTTAATTTGTACTAAATTATCAGCTGTAATTTGCAATAAAAAGCCCAAATTACACGGCAGATACGATATTATACATATTTAAATAAAATTCTTATTATTCTTGCCGTCTATTCTCCTTGAGAGTAAGATTATCACGGTATAAACTACGAAGTACTCAATCCCGATACTATCATAACCTTGACAGTTGATATTAGGTAAGCATTGAATAACTAGTTGATTGAATCACACTTAAATTTGATTGAAAACCGGTCACCCATTGGTTGGGATGTGCGTGAAATTAAATTAAGATCACTCAATGCTACGCTAGATATTTGCCCCCTAATTAATCGCTTCGTTATAACAAATCGACTGTCAGATTTTGACGAATTGCATGCTTTGGCATGCCCAACATGTCTAACGATGATTGTTGCAGCTAATTAGAAAAGCAATCAGATATCTGATTAGAAAAATGATCGGATACATTTATTGGGAATATTTAATATTTATCTATCCCACCACAGGCCGCGTTCAGGGGCCCATTTCTCAAAACTGAAAGTTACAAGTTACAAGCGGAAGTCTCTTTCCAACCTGTCATTGACATTTACAACCACTCACTTGTAGCTTCGAGAAATGGGCCCCCGGTCGGAACGTCAGGAGTATTACTTTCTATGACACGTAACAGGTCAAAGGTACCCGAATCAGACGAGCATGTACGAGGAACGTAATGAAAGGAACGATATAGGATTATAGCGTTTGGATATTCGTGATCACCGCCTACCCTTCCCCTCCGATCTGAACTGAACACGGTTCGGTAGCATAAGTCATTTTTAAGTCTGCCAACTTTGTAGCATGCTTTAATAGACCTAAATTTGAGTTTTTTAATGTGACATTTGACGTCTAACTTACGTTGGAATTATTTTAACATCTATTTCTCCATATATTGATTTAGACTAAGATAATAATTTACCGAATTATTCAGGGCAACTTAAAAAGGAAATCGGACTTTGCAGCTGTGGTTTCCTATATTGGCCAAACGCACAATATCAAGGAGCATAAAAAACCGCCAAATTAATAAGCTACTGAACATCTGCTATCACCAAACCACTGGATCGAGGTAGTCCCAAAATTCTATCAACGGAACGTCTGTTCTACAGCAGAAAAGTACCGATTGAAATTAGCATCGAAATTTCAACCAAAATGAGGGACAGGGAATTTCTTCTTCGTGGAATCCAGTGATTAGCAAATTAAGCGTGAAAAAACACCAGGGACACACCGGCTGATGTCGTGAGTGTTGTGTGTAAAGCGCAAAAGATGGTGTAAACGGTAGTGCAATTCCTCGCCAGTCACCTATGACACCAGAATGTGATGAAAAAATATAAATGTAAGTGTTTACTCCCGTTTTGTTCTATATTTTTCTCCCAGATAGTATTTAAAATTTAGCATGGTAAAATCTATTAAAATATTTCGCTCATAATACATGTAGGTAATTGGCACTGACTGTAACTATAATATTTTATTCATAATGATGTGCCATTTAAACGTCACCGTAATGTTTTACCAACACTAACATTATTTTTTATACCACGTCGGTGGCAAACAGGTATACGGCCCGCCTGATGGAAAGCGGTCACCGCAACCTATGGACGCCCGCAACTCAAGGGGTATCACGTGCGCGTTGCCGACCCATTACAAACTTGTACACTCCTTTTTTGAAGGACCCCATACTCCATACATTCCATACATTCATATCCATACATTCTAAAATAACTAATTTTTCAATTAATCAAATCGGTATTTACTTTAATTCATGGCCGCCAAAGCAGTGGGGCGCCTGGCTCGTACGAGCCGTACGCCACCTCAGTAATATTCTTTTAAAAATAAGTGGCAATCAAATATCAAAGGTTATTTTAATATGCAGTAAAATTTGAAATCAATTTCTTTCCGAGCCATAAAGGCTTTCTGTGAATCACTGGAAGCCGTAAGTAATTTCGATCCACTGTATGATTTGTTAGTAAGAAGTAGTTAAAGGTCCGCGAGAAAAACAGTAAATCAGCGCGAGTGACACCAACTGCCGCTGCATATTCTCGAAAAATAGTATCCAACGGAGCCACAATACGGAGTTTTTTAATATTTATAAGTCTTTTGAGAGTAGACGTCTTCTTGTGAATTATTTTTAACGTGGAACGTTGAACTTACTACTATAAATTTATATTTATCGTCCTGTAAAATGTAAAGAAATAGGCGACAAATTGTGAATATTGTGTAAAATTTTCGTAATATTTTACGACTTTGAAATCGTATCTTATAACAAAATATTATTTCAATGTAAACGTCAGATAGTACGACTTACGAGTATATTCATTATTTGAGGTTTAAAGTAGGTATATAATACTCGGTCAAACGAAGGTTAAGATTTTAACAGAGTTTCTTTATAGCTACCATAAAGTAGCCTAAATAATGTAGTATAAGTCATGTCACT
The DNA here is from genome assembly GCF_023078275.1 of Leguminivora glycinivorella. Lineage (NCBI taxonomy): Eukaryota > Metazoa > Arthropoda > Insecta > Lepidoptera > Tortricidae > Leguminivora > Leguminivora glycinivorella. Next base: position 8,796,554 of record NC_062979.1, read on the forward strand.
TAAATAAGAAACTGAGAATCAAAATGCTATAAGTTGCGAAACTACATTATTATGCGTCGAGCAAAAACAAAAGCCGCGGTTGCCCCCGATACTCGACACTCCCCGAAAATATCCAAGAAACAATTCACCAAACCAAAACGCACCAGTCGCGCTTAATTTGTCTGAAAGCGATACTTTGTACGACCCAAAATCTATACGTGTAAGCAAATACGCTACCGGTAATTTGTGTTTGCCCCCAAATCTCCTTCTACGTCAATCGAACAAAGATGTGCTGATTGAATAGTAACACAATATCCAAGGAAGTGAAGCCAAACATTTCCGCGACGCGGTCCCATCATGCGTTCTGTTTGTCTTTTGTTTTATTCACGTGGTTGTCGAAACGACAAATATAGGTTAACTTTATTGAATGTTACACAGATAATTATAATTATCATATTGAACGTAACTATAGAGTACCTACCTATATTTTTTAAGTAAAAAGAGCCTTAATCACTGCATCCCGTTTCTAAACAACAAGAGGTAGGTACTATGGAAATTCGATAAAGCAAAAGCAATTCATGAATACGATAGCAAAATATATCTGCCCGATAATAAATACACGGAGCAAATGCTACTTGTACATAATTACCACAAGAACACAAAATAGATAGCAACACTAACCGCAGATTATAAAATTTAAGACCGCAATGAGTTTAATGGCGTCCAACCTCTCAAGGCGGTACGATCATGCAATTTACTAAAACAAACGCCTCCGCTGTCTCACAATTTGAACGAATCGCTTAGCGAAAACATTAGCTACGGCTCAAAGGCTTTTCAGCGCAAATTGTACGTGAAATTCAACTGGCAACGCTTTCGGGGAAGATTGGGGGTCGATATCGTGCTTAGCTTGAACTTAGATGATGCCGGTGTCAGAGTTTAACTTGTTTGTTCTGCTCTATAAAGCCCTATGTTTTATGTGGGCTTATTCTACTAAATTCCGGATTGCGCTAACATTTTCACGAGCACAGTTTTGCCATTGTTGACATAGTAATAATAGTAATTTATATGATATGGAAATACAAGTTAATAGTGTATAAAACGCTTAGTATAGTACATTTAAAAAAATGCTTGTTCGCTCGATTGGGTGCCCAGGAGGCTGACCGCATGATGCCCTACGTGATTGCTTGTAATCCAGAAATGCTGTTCAGGAAAAAAATGGTTGGCCCTCTTAGGTCACCAGAAGCCTCTGTATGACACTTAAACAGCTCATCATAGAGGGGACGTGCACTACTCTAGCCCTATGTATTTTTATTAACCTTAAGTCTAACTTTAAAAGTAGGTAGATAAGTAGAATAATCGCTGGCAATACCTAGAAAATCATTACCCAATCTGCTTTGATATAAAACAAATCCAACGCTGATATCAAAATGAACCTAGTAGTCATATCAACGAATGCGTCGTGGTGGGCGTATCCAAGTGTTTGCTCAGATCTTTGTACGTCTCGACTGAGCAAATACTTTTATCGTTATTGACACAGTGTTAAGTTGCCGTCTACTGAATGCCTATGAGAGTTTTTTTATATTATTTCGGTGGCCCTTCGATAGTAAAATAATATTGGTTATTGTCTTTGTGTGGTAGCTTGATAAATTATGATCTGGGTCTCGATGGGTTATCAATCACCTAACTAGCCGCAACTTGCAAATAAGAAAAATAATGTGTCTTTTGTGTCAATGATATTTTATATTTAGACAATTCATAATTTTGTATTGCCAATAAATTGTATTTAGAAATGTAATAAGAAATTTCAAGTCACACACGCGCCATTAAAACATAACACGATAAAAATTAAGCAACAATCGAGATTTTTTTCTTACGTTAACAAGAAAACAAATTGAGATGTCTTTAGAATTCACACGGCGGAAACGAATTTAATTTATCGACGTCTCATTCAAACTGCGGACGACTTCGTTGCGTCGTACGACAATTATACGGGCGCAACTTTATAAAGAAAGTTCGCAACAACGGTATATACTGGGATTAAAGCTGAAATTCGAACAACTAAACTACAAGCTAAGATTGCTGATTCAGTATTGAAGTGACAGAACTTTAATAGGACTTTAACAAATAGCTAAACATTTTGTAATTCGAGGAACATTTTGAATGCGTAGTTTGCTCAACAAAAGGATGGGCCGCCTTCATTTGTTCAAACTCTCGGCCGATGCCAACATCTGCGCTTTTTTGCTACTTGACCAAGGTGAAATAGATATTTGTTCAACTAGCCAGAAAATCAACAGTCATTGTGTTTTTATGGGAAGGTGGTAATAAGTTTGTTTTGACAATGGTTCGGTACGGTCCAGGATGCACATTGCACATTTGACGAAATAATTTCGCTTTGAATGCTTTTGAATGTAGATTCTACGTAAGTAGATTGCGTTTAATCCGAACAGGGATTAAATTTTGCTATCTACTTTAAAATCCGGATTACCCGTGGCTTTTTAACTATCAAACGGCTACCGAAGAACGTAATAACAGTAAATTTGGTAAAGTTATTTTAGAGCTTTTCCAAGAACGCTCCTAGTAATTGAGCAATTCTCTTCTTTCCCAGTATAAGTACTGAAATTTTATAGCGGTTTAGCCTTTCTTTTAATGACCAATTTTGAGCAATATAATCTTTCTGAGAATTACTGCAAAGTCTGCAAGTTCCTTGACAGTTAAAATATTTTACGTTCCAAATTATTTGGTCATCGTTTACGGAGATTACCTACATAACGATACTTTTGGAACACCAAGTGCTCGTGAGGCTGCGTCCTATATCACAAGATACGCAAGTATTATTAGTTCACTGTATTTGTAACTTTAAAAAGATAACTTTAGAAACGATAGCGCCAAAATTTTGAAACCGCCGGAATTTAACAACTACAAGAACCTCGGTAGATAACAGAAGTACCAGTGCACACAACTTTTTTTGTAGAAATTAGAAATAGCAAAATCTTATTAGGGTAACTATAGCGACTATAGACATGGATACGTCCTGACGCAAACTATCAGCATTGATATATACAGCGAGTAAATGCTTGCATCCTTGGTACAATGCCTCAAGGGCCTGCTTTAAGATTGTTTAGATTTCAGCTATTTATTTATTTGGACTATATCTGTAATCACTGTATGTTTATCATTTAAAAATATTATACATACAGACAACATACATACACACAATCACGCCTGTATCCCATGAAAGGCTAGGCAGAGCACATTAAACTACTCAAGTTTCAGTGCCACTCTTGGCAAAAAGGGGTTGAAAGAAAACTGAAACTGTGACATTGCAGTGACAGGTTGAAAACCTCTCGTCTACGCCAAAAATATTATACATATGAATTTAATGTATTTCAGCCAGTAGTTAAGCCCCCGATATGAACACTGCACTCGTTCTAACAATAAATAGGAAGATACCGCAATATCTGTCCGGCGCACAGTGAGTGCGGCCATTTGCATCGAAAGTAAATGCACTCAACTGCCTCTGGCGGAATTTAATAAAAACATATATTAGAGGGCGTTGTTTATTTCTGTTCATTTATTCAGACCAAGTATGCAATACCTGCATGTTTTATATGGGATTGTAATGTTGCGTTAAAAGGATAGTTTGTAATTTATTTACAGAAAATTTAATTAAATGGATATTTTTTTTCTTAGTTTACAGACATTGAGAGCAAGCGTGATCTGTATTTACCTTCGATCACATACCGTACATTACCATACCATACATACAAGTGCATGAAGTAGGCAATTAGCAACAAGATGATTAAAATTATTTTATTCTACATATTTATGACCAATTGACCATGTTCATTTTAGAAACACCGCATATTAATATTTGTATAACAGTATAGGTTTTTAGTTTTTAAAAAATCCACGTGTCAGATCGATATTTAACATCTTGTAAACAATGTTTGAAATTCAGTAAGTAGGTACCTACATAACTTTTTTCTCATTTACGCTTTTTACTGTGGACAAATCAGTCTATTAAAACTTGATTGATGGTGCCTGAAAATGAGAGATCTCTTTCACAGAAATTTGTATTCACATGACAGCGTAGACGACATAACTAACATCAAATAACTTGACCTATTACGTGTTGTGATAGCAATTCAGATTGCGTTTCAGCTATGGAAATTGAAAATTATTAATGAAAATCTCTACAAAGTGTTAAATTGGGATAACAATCGAATTTGAGACTTTGTAAATACATATATTAGAACTATGTAGAGAATTTACCAAATTGTTTGTTACATGGATGTAAGCGATCTAAACTCGCGCCAATAACGCGGTATACTGGAGTCATCAACGACAAATACACTTGTCCTACTACATTTAACATCTCAACATTACCTTACCTAGCTAAAGCATTTTTATTAATGCAGCTGCAATTTCCATCTTACCAACTATAAAATGCTCATAAAATATTGCTTATATTGCTGAACAGTAAATAATCTACGTGGACACATCTTAAATAGACAACACATTCTCATTGATATAAGAAAAGCATTGTATTATGCAGGTGTATAAGCAATTGAAGTCATCATTGTTAGGAATTTACGTTACCACGCAAAATAATACCATGCTTTGGTTTATATCGATCTATCTTTAAGGAATGCCGGTCGGCCATTGCTTATACAGCCATCACAGCCGGTGAAGGTTGTAGACTTCCTCATCAGGATACCTCCTAGGGGCTACAACTATCATCTACAAAGACGCTGTGGCCAAATCTTTCCATATCCATCTTCATACGTAATATACCAGCCATCAACTGTTCTGTATTCGAGCCGACCAGTCTGGTTACTTACAGAATATTGTTGCTGGTCTTGGCTCCGATATGACATTGTCCGGTAAAGACCACTCGATAGATATCTGATATATCTTCGAAGAAATATGAAACTTGGCAGCGCTTCTTGGCCGAATGTTGCATAAATATTTCCCTATCTTGTGTCGTTTCAGTTTATGGAACTTCAGTTAATAGTTTGGTTAAAATATAATAAAACGAGTGATAGTGTAAATAATTAATTTCAATAGTTAAATAACGTAACATTTAATAATCTATAAGGTGTAACGGGGCAAATCTCGACTGGGGGGCAATTGTAACTCATCCATTTTTTCCATTATTACAGTATAAAGTTGAGGTCTACATGTATCCACTGAGCACGTGTGCCATATATAACCAGTGGACACTCTAATTAATAATGCAAACATAGTAAACCATGAAAAAAAAAATGGATCGTCAGATCAGCGGGACAATTTCGACACCCAGTCGAAATTGTCCCGCTACTCCCGCTGTACCTTAGTTTATATGAATAGGTATTGCAATTGAAAAGGTAAAGTTTATTCATTGTTAACTGTGTACGTAAGATGGTATGATGTACAGTAAATACAGTATCAGAGCAGTTCTCGAAAAGTTTGTATAAAAATTATGGAAAAAGTTAAATTTGTTTTCTTTTTTATTCCTTTTTTGTTACCAAGTATTATTTCATGAATTGAGATTTTAGTAAGTTTTACTTGGTCATTAGGATTCTCTAGTATCTATATTTTCTTAATTATAACAATTATCTTGTATATATATCGTACGAAAGTCGACTTATATATCATTAAATGTTGGTAACAAAATAGGATCAATTAAAATTTGCTGACGTGGCTATGTACAAACTATTTGAGAACTGCTGATCAACAGTTGTCCATTTCGAGCATACAATATTCTTAAAAACCGGCCAAGAGCGTGTCGGGCCACGCTCAGTGTAGGGTTCCGTAGTTTTCCGTATTATTCTCGAAAACTACTGAACCTATCAAGTTCAAAACAATTTTCCTAGAAAGTGTTTATAAAGTTCTACTTTTGTGATTTTTTTCAAATTTTTTAAACATATGGTTTAAGGGGGGGATACACTTTTTTTTCCTTTAGGCACGATTATTTCCGAAGATATTAATATTATCAAAAAACGATTTTAGTAAACCTTTAGTCATTTTTAAATACCTATCCAACAATATATCACACGTTGGGGTTGGAATGAAAAAAAAATCAATCCCCACTTTACATGTAGGGGGGGGGGGTACCCTAATAAAGCATTTTTTTCCACTTTTTATTTTACCACTTTGTCGGCGTGATTGATATACATATTGGTACCAATTTTCAGCTTTCTAGTGCTAACGGTCACTGAGATTATCCGCGGACAGACGGACGGACGGACTGACAGACATGGCGAAACTATAAGGGTTCCTAGTTGACTACGAAACCCTAAAAACTACTGAATATATTAGCTCACTGGCTAACTTATAAGGCGATTTTTTTTAATATTTACAATTTACGACATATTTGTTGGATTAAGTATTTATTTATTTATTTAACAATTAGTCGATGGAAACCTGGGAGGTATATTAAAATTTAAATTCGTTTTTCTCTATCTAACTATGTACCTATGTAAGGAATGAGCAGTTAAGCTTCCTTATTAATTTCAGTGTAGAATAAATAATGTATGACTACTAAAATAAAATACGTGCTTAAGTATCAAGTTATCACAGGTTTTATACTCTAATGTACCTATTTTAAAACTGCGTCTCGCGTATAAAATATAAATTCCATTATTTTAAACATATAGGATGGCTATGATGTTCTGAATAAGAGCTCTTAAGCTATTATTTTCTCACTCATTCGCGTTTATTAAACGTTAACTTAAATCATTTGCAAAATACCATTTGCAGTAAACTCACGATTCAATTTATTGAACCGTACAATATTGATACCATATCTTATTTAATATCGATACTTAATACATATACTTATCTATAAGTTATTCAATAAAAAGATATTGATTTTAGAGTGTAGATAGGTACAACATTGGTCTTCCACTCATACCTACACCACAGAATATATAAGGGTCCCCCCACATCTAGCGTCTCGCGAACGTCGTCGCCTCTCCAACGCCGGCGCGGCGACGACGGCGCGCTCCCGCAGCGCCGACGCGACGTTGCGGCGCCTCTCGAACGTCGACGTCACAGTGGCGTCCGCGCGGCGTCGACGCCGCGCCAACGCCGCGCCCGCGCAGCGCCGCCGCGATGCCAGCGGCTACCAACGTCCAGCTAGGGCTTCCAATACCGGGATCCCAGTATCTCGGGATTTTTGGGGTAGATTTCAAAACCGATATTTAATTTTGTAATCGGAATCCCGGTATTTTTAGTAACTAACAAATTATGGCAAATAAACGTAAACTACTAATCAAAAACCTTAAATTTCTGCATCGTGACGGTCGCTAGACGCGTAAATATTGCTTATGGCTCTCGTTTCTTCGACACATTCTCTGTTTAGTGTTTTTACAATATTTCTATGAAATGACAGTTTTTCCGATGAAGAGGAAGCAATACGTCAAACGTAGTTGATACAACACAGGCCACAGACCCTCTGTAAACAAGTTGATGCACCTACATTATAGAAATAACTTTCAAAAAATTGGTTAAGGCATACGAACTAACGTATAAGCTACTTTTGATTTACTGCCACTGACGTCGAGGAGGCGCGGCGCTAACGCGGCGTCGACGCCGCGCGGACGTCACTGCGACGTCGACGTTCGAGAGGCGCCGCAACGTCGCGTCGGCGCTGCGGAAGCGCGGCGTCGACGCCGCGCGGGCGTTGGAGAGACGACGACGTTCGCGAGACGCTAGATGTGGGGGGACCCTAATAGTACAAGTACAGAAGGCTCACTCCTTTGGTGTTCACAAAACGCCGCCATTCTAAATTCTTACCTACATTAACAAACGGACCGCACGCGTGCAGACGACATTGAATTCTATTGCGCCGCGCGTAGGTCGTCGTCGCTGAATGGGCCGCGAACTCGCGGCCGCCGGCATGTACTTGTACCGCGGAGTGAGCCGCCCCTGCCTATACTTACATGTATCAATGTTTATTTTTAGTTAGCATAATAACTTGTTATTAGGTAATAGATCCTCTTTGGTAATAGACATAACTAAGAATCACGATTCGCATCCATAAAGTACGGACAATAATAAAGTATCACGAGCAGCAAATTGTTGAAAATAGAAACGATAAAACGGAAACATATTCAATGCAAACAACGTCAACTTCAAGATGAAACGTTCAAATACTCCAATTTTCAGTGAATCCGAACTCGCTTTTAAATTTAACAAAGGCAGTCTATTTAGACGGGTTTTAAAAGTTGCTAGCGAACTACTGCGTTCTCATTTATTTTCCACGCAATTTCCGCGATACCAAGTTTCATTAAAAGCAGTGTTAAGCGAAAGTTTGATAGCGCTCCTAGTGCGCGTTGTATAGCGCTGCGATCAGCCCGCCCTCGCTCAATAGACATCCATTTTATGCCTTTTTGCTAAATAAAACTTACCCCACGCTCCCATATACAACGCAAACTTTACTCACCCCGTTAATAGAAAAAATATCAGCAATCGACTTATGTTTACCTTCTATACACAACCTTAGACTTAGTGCAGTAAAGTGCATTTTTATGATAAAATGCACTTGCCGTTAATACTTTATAGATATTAGTTATAGTTTTTCATAAGTAGCAGTGAAGTGTGTTGCAACGTGAATGTGCTTCTGTTATGCTTATGCATTTAAAGTAGTTCGTGTACTTTCCTGACATAGTTCAAATTTAACTTTGTTTTGGGAATTTAGAAAATAGGCCAAATTATTTTATTTGAGAAGAAGAAAAAGAGAAACTATACAGGGTGTAAACCGAATACGGGCGAACCTCGTAACGGTGGTGAGTATAGGAAATGAAAAATGTAATTAGATAACTTTTACTAAAAATTGAAATATGTTTTTATCCATACAAATTAATTCGGCCCGCAACATGCAACCACACTCGCGTTAAACGCTTGTTGAAAGTTTTTATTGATTGGCATCGCAACTACGTTTACAGTACATTGCTGCTAAGAAACTTAAAAAAAAAACATTACGGGTGAAAATTAAGAGTACTAACTCAAAAACACTTTTTATATGATAACAATATTGAAGTATATGCCTGGTTTCATTTACTTATCGCCCTTCGTATCGCATCAGGCTGTCAAAGAGAAGGCATACTATGATATTTATTGTAGTGAAACCTAGGTAATTTGGCAACAATTTTTAAAAGTTTTGACAGCGTCGCTGATACAAATGTTGTAAACGCACAGGCGGGGCAACAAAGTAGTTTCCAATATCATACCTTGGTCTGACTCTTGACACAAGTTTAGTTTTTTTTACGTCGGTGGCAAACAAGCATACGGCCCGCCTGATGTAAAGCGGTCACCGTAACCTATGGATGCCTGCAACTCAAACAGTGTCACATGCGCGTTGCCACCCCATTAGAAACTTGTACATTCCCTTTTGCTGTGTTAAGTACACAGCAAAAAGGAGTGTACAAGTTCTAAGGAGGGTTCGGGTTGCCGACGACTCAAAGGACAATAGACGGAACAAGTTAGTTCCGTAAGTCCTCCCGTCATCAGCTCACCGCACCCTCGTTGAGCTCTGGCAGCCTTACTCACCGACAGGAACACAACACTATGAGTAAGGTCTAGTGCTATTTGGCTGCGGTCTTCTGTAAGGCGGAGGTACTACCCCAGTTGGGCTTTGCTCTAGATTCGCTGAAGCTAATCGAAGGTGCTCTCATACAAAAATATTAAAAAATTAAAAATCATCTGTATATTTGAAAGAGTTTGGTAAACAAAAGCAGCACAGACATTGTTTGCGGACATTCTGTCCCACAATGCATACTCGCTATAAGCTCAATCACGACCTTAAAACAGTCATACCTTCATGACAAGATTTCCGTTGCGAACCAAGGGAGTATAAACTATATTACTGTAGTTATAAGAACTAGGTTCAGCAGAGGGTAAAGGTCCCGAGATCCCGCTGAGAACGATGTAGGCGGTTATCTGTTTATCAGATTGAGATATGAACGAAGGTCGGGTTCGGCACGCGAGCGGACACGCGGGAACTTGCTAGTTGACGAATATGGTTCGAAGTTCCTGGTCTGTAGGTGTAGAGGTCGTGTCAAGTGTCATGTAAGTCGTGGAATATATTGGGATAAGGTAAACAAAGTAGCTATGTGCACAAAAAAGTTAAGAAGTTCAGAAAATAGAAAATACTTTAACTAGATTCTTGTTATATTGGAACTTGAAAGAAATCTAGTAGGTATTAACAAACACGTCTTTATTAGGTGTCTCAATGGCTCAGTTGGCAGAGCGCTGAAATAGTATACCTAGGCGTTTCAGACAAGTCACCGTTCTTTTTTTTGTCATTTATCGAAGCTTATCCATTTCACCGCCATTGATTTGATAAAATCAGTGAATTTTGTGCCTCATCAGTCTCATCACCATCGCTAACTGCTTGCTTGATAATGTTATACAGGTTGTATATGTGGAATCAGTCATAGCATCGATGACACTAATATGTTTATTGCTTCTATTACGTGGCGGCGAAAACTTTAGCAATCTGACCAATCAATAGTATTAAGGAAAGACTTCTAATAACAGACGTAAATCCTAAAATAAATGTCAAATAAATGTATATCGCAACCATAACTCAATTTGCACATAGAAGACACTACGTTCGCATTCGAAAACGCAGCCTCAGCATTTTTATCAAATATCCGTAGAAATGTTCTTGACAGATAATGTTCTACGGAGCGCAATAAAATCGCTTTGGTTGCATTTTCAGTTGACGTCTTGAAGACTTCCGTTTGCTGGTGATATGGAGTTTTTAGATTTAATTTATTTCATGTCATATTTATATTTTGTGTGATAATTTATACTGCTTTCATACATCCCATTTCTAAGTAAAAACACACAATAAAAATATTTACTGATCTAACACCCAGCCATTTATGAAGATTTTAGATATTTCAAAAATGTATTAAGAAATTAATCTAAAAAAAAATATCCACAGCGCGTTTCGTCATCCTGGTACAGCGCAGCCTTTGACGTCCACCCAAGACACTGCTTTTTTTCTGTTACTACAAGCACTAGCCTAAAACCTGTAACTATTTCGAAACCATGTAAGTACTGATAAAGTAATCTGATGAATAACTAGAAGTAATTTGAACAACTTTTTGTACTGTTTGTTTACATTTTTTTTTACATTTTTTTGTGCAGCAAAGCAAACTAGATAGGTATCGATGAAAGATTACCGATACCCACTAAATATAGTCACAAATGAGGCCACGAGCATCGTAACTGGACAGAAAGAGCTGTCCTATTCAGTTAGACAGTACATGGTATTCGTGACTTACATTCTGTATAAAACAATTCTCGGACAAAGGTTCTGTCCACGGGAGAGCAACAAAGGAACAATGCGGTCGACGGAGATGCTTTGCTTTAGGCTCGTGTAGTACGTGTACTATAGTACAAAAGACTACTGTACTAGAACGAACTATTCCTTAAATGATTCTGCTCTTAGTATTAGTATATACTTCACACGCGAAGCAGAATGGGAACAAGGAGCCAAATGAGTAACAATGAAGCAAAGCGATTCGATCCGACCGCCACCTGAACTAGAACCGAACGAAATTGGCGGTAAGAATCTCGGCTAACTAGTATGAGCACGACAGCACTCCGTATAGGTAGGTACTAGGTTTCTGTTAGCACTACGGAACTAAAAGGCTGAACTACTATTTTTGAGATTGTATATACTAGTTGGGATCGAACGAACGAAAAAGACCGAACTATGTAGTACATTTGTGAGTTTGTATTTTGTACTAGTAAGACGCAATTTTTTCAGTGAATGATCACACACAACACTACCTTGCTACGTCCGATTGTGGGCAGTCGGTCGCCGAACTAGCTCTGGTGATTGTGACTGTTACATTTTTATTGGAAACGTTTGCTTTTGGAGAAACGAACTGTGCATACTGAGCGAAATTTACGTCAAACTAAGAAGTAAAAGGAAATACTTAGACTTTTATGACTTAGAGGTTTATTAACTTAATTTTAAAATGGAAGTATAAAGCTGACGACCATAAAATTCCAGTGTGTAAAGTTTATAGGGGCATATTTTAACCAGACAGATTATGATATAATAAAAAATTGTATCGTGCCTTTACGATTACGAATCGTATTTGTTACTTTAGTTATTTCAGTTGATTCCACAAACAAACTTGTTACAGCGATAATTTTATAGGTGCTGCTCTGGTTATAACTTATATAGCATAAAATTAAGATCGGTAGAATGGGTACGTAGCTTGTTGATTGGCACATTTATGCTACAATTTATAAAGGACAGCAAAACAAGCACAACACTATACATTTTTAATTGGTTCGCAAGATATAAACTACGGGTTTCTGACAATGGTTTTATTAACATTTTAGTACTTTGATCCTGATCCTGAAAATATATTATTTTGATCCCATATGATACAATCATCTATTTCTTCGAAACAATTTTTATTGGGCCTTAAATAATTTAAACATTTTTATCTTATTAATATAGGCACGTAAAGTGATGGTATTGTAATGTAGATAATTATTAATAAATGTTATTACGTTTATTACAATGTGTATAATGACATTTAAATACTTATCGGTACGTTACTTCGGCATCCACATTACGTATACTTCGTTCAGTAGATATTTACATATTTCGGTGCTTGCAATGTGTTTCTAGACAAACAAAAAAGATGACATTTTTATATCTGCTAGTAATTATCCTGCATTCAGGCTGTGGTAATAAATTTAACATCAATGAAAGTATAGCATGCAAGAAAATGGCTTGTTTACAATAGTGTGCGATTGAAATATCAAAACCAAAATGGCACAAATAAAAACGAAAAGGTCGAATAATAAATGATATCTACAATAGATAATTCTATTCGGATATCCCACAGGGTTCGACAAAACAGAACTTCTATTTACTGAACCACAGAATAGAGTATTTGAAACGAGGCCACCCAGAAATGTTAGAAAAGTCAACGAAAGGAAACGATACACATATTGTCTGTCGGAGTTGATGTCCCAATTCAAAACCTTCGAAGATTGTCGTTGTGTACGGATTTAGTATATTTTTTAAAATATTGCATGGTGAACATTTGTTTTTTATAATTTAAAAATCGATAGTAAGAATTTCCAGTAAATAAAACGCCACAAAGTTCGTGTTGATGAGGTTTTGTCTGATAAGGTTTTCAACCTAGAGGTTCTAATTTTGTAGGCTGTTGTTCGTCTTAAAATTACATACACACTTTGTTCGGTTCTCGTTTGTTTCTTTTCTTGTAGTTAATATTTTGATTACCTAAGATACGATTTTGACTCTTGGAGACCCTATACATCTCTAAGGATAATTAGATTAAGTATACATGTTATCTTTAGTTGTGACATTTAGAGTCATTTGCATCTCTAAAGTAATTTTATACTTTTTTTATGTATTTGTACTTTTTTATATTATTATGTGTAGTTTTTTGTTGAATATCGACATTTAGAGACCTTATACACCCGTAATCATTGTAGTAGCGTAATACTTTAGTTAGAACTTAGAATTAGTATTAACAATTATAATTTCAGTTCAACTTGTATATTGACGTATAAAAGTGTCCCTGTGGCCTATTTGCTGCATAAATTATTTGTAATTTGTAACATTGGTAAAACGCATGAAAAATGCATTCGAGGGGTATTTAATAAACGTTCTTCGTGATTAACAACTTTTTTAAATTAATTTTAATAAAAACGACGGGGAGTTGTAAGTATGACGTGTCTGTCTGTCTGTGTGTGTGATTGTCTGTGGCATCGTAGCTCCCGAACAGATGAACCGATTTAGATTTAGGTTTTTTTGTTGAGTTAGTCGGAAGTGTTAAAGCCATGTTTCATGAAAATCGCTCCACTATGTCGGGGTTTTTTTTTCAAAATTTTAATTTTTTATACACCAAATGGCTAAAGTATTTGATGACATTGCACACCTTGGTTTAGATATACCTCTGTAAACATTTTTGGGACGACTAACATCAAAACACAATAAAAATGCAATCTATATGTGTCCATTGTATAACATACAATTGGCAACATCACCCGGAAAGATGGCTACTATGGCTAGTACAGCGTCCGGAGCTGCCAAGTCATTACAATGCAAATCTGCCTTCACACCGCCAGTCACAACGAACGTACCTGTCCACTAACTTTTTGCATAGAATCCCAAATTGAACCACGACCCAGTTGGCGTGTACAACGGTGACCCTGTTTAAATAAGCTGGTTTAGAATACAAGTTGCCCTAAATATTGAACAGAAGGTCAAAGTAGCTAGAGTAAAATGTGCAAAGTTACTGTGTAAGTTTAGTTTAAACTTTTAGTTGAAAACAGGAGCGCATATTTAATAACCTTTTTTTTATAATTGCGTACGAGCAAAATAAGTAAGAAAAATAATGCACATCACGATTGGTCTCGCAAATATGCTCGCAATCCACAATGAAGCACTTAAAACTTTAATCACATAGGAGACGGTAAAAATACTCGTTCGCTAATCGCTACGGTTTCAATAAAACTTTCAAAACTCCGGAGCAAACAGCCTTTTCATGTTCGCTAATAAATCCAGACTCCGAATTTATCGATAAAAACCACTCCAATGTAGATAAACACGATTAATTCGCAATTATTCAGCCTCGTTTAGTGCATAAACACACCGTCATCGGAGGCAAAATGTAATTGCGTCGTTATGTCGCCGGCTAGCCATTGATCAATATTGACCAGGCCCTTAATAAACCCTAATGGACGATGGGACGATGTGTGGACCATACAAACACAGGAACGCATTTACCGATGCTTTTAAATTTTAAATAAAGTAAAAAATGTATGATTCTGATTAATTGAGAGACATAAAGCGACATGGGAAATACTTTTATGCATCATTATCGTTAGCCCCGACGTGCTCGCATGCAGCTCTATTTTTAACATTCGTGTTATTCTTAATTTAATTGAAAGCTGCACTCTACAGAAAAATAATGGTTGTGGATTTATACTTATTTCCTGAATATGGAAATATTCTGCGTATGACTTTTTATTGGTTTAAATATCGGTTGGTAAGCTTTGCGCCGTTTGACGCAGTTTCGAACACCGGATCAGCAATTGGTTTCAGCGCAATTTTGTATCAGGGTGTTTTCTGAAAAATCGAATATTAATCTCTGTGTCCAACAAGAGATTATTGGTAACGGTTGATCCTAGGTAACAGAAATTTCCAACAGCTGCCAGGGGCAAATCATCCAACTGTAGTTGGGTTTTGATTAGCGCCTTGACCAATAATGACAATGACAGTTCCCGCTATCGTTGCTATCAGCGGGGTCAAACGAAACATTTAATTACGCATTGGCCAGCAATAAAGTATCTAAGTAATACTTAAAATGCAATATTTAATTAATTTTCACCGTCTACTACACTAATAAAAAAGCTAAAGTGACATTAAGATAACACTATCAAATTACTAAAATGATCCGTGTTTAGTCAATCTTCTGGTATAAGATGAATTTTAATTAATTATATTTTAAGTTATAATGATTGACGATGATGAAGTTGACGTATTCATTCCGCAAAACTTATTAGTGCGAACCGAAGTCGAAAGTCGCACGCACTTACCGCTAGGCTACCCTTCTACGGTGAGAGAGGATAATATAAATTGAAATTGAAATTTATTTATTGCCACAGAAACGAATTAACAAATTAGCAAGTAGGTACAAAAAAAAACTTAACTAAATACTCAATTAAATCCAAGTACTAAATTTAGACTAAAGTTTAGTCTTAGTTTCTTATATAATTATGTAAATATGTTAAAAAACTAAATTAAATGTAGCTATTATTATATCTTATATTGAACAAAAATGTGGCAAATGATTTTGGCGTCAGCATGATGCTGAGAATGCCAGCCCACATGGGTAACACTTCAGCGCTGTTATATAAAGTTATTTAGATCTGCTTAATACCCTCGGTGTATTTATTATATTATGTCTAATGGTTTAAATCAGTTGATTATAACGTATTGGAATCTCAGTATTTTGGGCATGTGTGGGCGGTTCCCTGGAATTTGCGGTCGGTTCGATAGTATTTGTTTCTCATTAATTTGGTCAAAATGCAAATTAAATTTAATTAAGTCCGCTTCTATGCACTTGAGCGAGCAAACCTATTCAGAGATTAACATTGTTTAATGGATTTACATGGATAAGTTCTAATGCTTTAATAGTTTAGCGAAAATTGTTAGTGAATTTGGCAATAATTTAAAATCACTTATAATTATGAGCTAATGGAAGATTGAAATTAACACAAATAAATTTAATTTTAACTAAATAAGCCTTAAACTATGTGTATATATAGCACTTGATTAATTGATGCTTACGTTTTTAGAATCAATACATAGAAAAAAAAAAAACATTTTTGACCGTGAACTGGGGATCGATTTTTGACTTTCGAGCGCTCGAATTCTCCGTACGAATGTCTGTGGAAAACGACGTACTTAATGCTATTTTTGAAAAAGGACGGTTAGTAATTTTGAAACTAATAATAGTAACGACAACTCGTTTTCAATTCTGTTAGTAGAATTTAAATCGCTACTAGTGGAGACAACAAATTTCACGAAATCGGCCCCCTGGACAGTATTGATTGTCGATGATTCCGCCAACTTAATGCCTCATACTTTATTATTATTATTATTATTCAGAGCCCACTGTGTCCCACTGCTGGGCAAAGGCCTCCCCCCTCTTTTTCCAATCTTCTCTGTCTAGTGCTATTGCCTCATACTTAAATGTCAGAAAATTTTTTGTTCGATTCGATTGACGTCATGCACAGACAATCTATAGATAAACATGGCTAAAGTTTTTTTTGGCTGATTAAGTAAAAGTATATTTTTAAAATGTTTTTTTGCGGTTTTCAAGTCGTAATAAAATAAGTTTCATTTTTTCGGTTAATTTGTCAGTAATTAATATTATAGGATAAAAAAGTGTCCAGTAGCCTATTGTTGCTGACGGTACATCTTCAAATCGTTAAAAAGAACTCCAATTCTACTTTCGAAAACAGCGTCACTAACATTGATGCATCCCAAAGTTTACCTTTCAACAAGAAATATGAAGTCGTGACGTTAATTACACATTCTTGCGTACGCGCACCTAAAATGTTTGTTTATTTTAATGAGTGGTAAATCAAAACTAATGTTTATCCTGTCTACTTGATTGATCGTTGGGATGACGGTCCGTAAACTACATAGTTGGGGAGCCCTTAGGTAATATGTGGCATTCTTTGCTTAAAGGTTTTATGCTTAATTATTTGACGACTAGTCTGGCCTAGCGGACTGTTGGCACTAGTGACCTTGCCTGCTAAGCCGCGGGCTTTTCTTAGAATCTCGGTTAGGGCATTTTTGTGTGCAGAGCGCAAATATTTTGTTCTTGATTTCTATGTTTATAAGTATTTGTATATTACAAATATCGTTTTCTGAGTACCTACCGTCAACACAAGATTTCCTGAGCTTACTGTGGGACTCAATGTGTAAGAATTTCCTTATTCACTTCGAGCACCACTTTGTAATGGAAAGCCACAATCGTATGGTATTTATCTTGCCCCAGTAATGTCTTGGAGGTATTTGGATCATCGTATTAAATAGTATTTTTATAAATAATTGTATTAAATCTCACGATCTCACGTTTACGCTGTAAATGAATTCAGTTTTTATCTGTGTTTTAAATAAAGGTAACGTAATCTTAAACTTGATTTTTTAAATAAAGCACGTTTAATAGGTAGGTAGTGCTAGTGTGGATAAGTATGTAATCATTTCATTTAATACTTATTTTGAGTAGTTATACTGAGATTAGAAAGGGATAGGTATATAAACTCCATAAGTTATACTGTATAGGTACTTATCGTATTTTATTATATAAAAGGTATCTGTATTTTCAGCCAGTATTATAGAAAACTTTCGAATTCATAAATGTAGATTTTGTGTAAGTCATCATTTTATTTGCAGTCAAATAAAATAATTCTAAAGTCTAAAAATAATGTTCTATTTTTCATGTTTCGGTATTATCCTAAATAAAACGAATATAAAACCATTTTAAATATAAAACATCTCATACTTAAATAAGCGTCAAGTAAACTTAAAACCTGGGTGGCTAGCCGAATGGCACAATCGCTCACGAAACGCTCACGAAACGAAGCGCTAGTAGATATCTATCTCTATCGCGCTTGCGTATTGGCGCGACAGAGCCAGCGGCGTATCGCTTTCGTTTGGCGTCGGAGAAATGCCATTCGGCTACGGGGCCTGGCCAGAAATATATGACTACTCGCCATCTTGCGGAATTTCATTAGAACTATTTTATTTATACTAAACTGAACTGTCACCCCATACATCAGAATAACAGCGCCCTCCTGACAACATAGTCGTATATTTCTGCACGGGAGCATGGTCGCGCGATAGACGATAAAATATCAGGCCGTCCCTATCGCACTTACAAATAGTGCGATAGGGACGGCCTGCTATTTTATCACTTATTGCGCGACCATAATTGCCACTTATCCACGTTGATAAAGCATCCGTCACGCTTTAGTAAGTATGTCAGTGTGAGAGTGACAGATGTCTTATCCACGTGGATAAGTGATAAAAATGGCAGCATGATACGCCCGCTGGCTTTACGCGGTTGACGGCACAATCTTAAAATAATATACAAAAGTTTAAAAATAACATACAAAAAACCCTGTCTATCCTACGTATATCTATTTCAAGTTGCTTAGTTATACATGCCCAGCGGACGCTCCGCCGATAAAGTCTAATTTAATAAGGCGACTAAACGCATAATTCCCGGCCGATAGTGTCACGGACACCATGTTTAAGTGTAAACTGCTGTTCTCGTGATAACGTGTCACATTCTGATAATTTAGCACTAAAACGACTCGTAGCCAAGGTGTCAATAGCTTATCTACGCTCCGTAGTGATGAAAACGAAATTGTCACTGTCGCAATGTTTTTTTTCTGACAAATTTGATACCTGGTATGTCGCTTTCACGCAAAAT